>NC_143034.1:21402500-21702500 GCF_057628025.1 Oncorhynchus mykiss | reverse complement strand
GGCTAACCACTGTGGGGAGGAGAGAGAGAGAGAGAGCGAGTGGGCGTTTGTATGTGTGTGTGAGAGAGAAAAAGCATAACTTGTTTATTGATCAATGTACAGTTTACATATTCATGTTAGCCTATATTAGTATCTGAGTAATCTATCCACCACATGCGATACACTGACTTTATGTATGGGAGTTAGGATAGGATACGAACCGCAAAGGCAGGGGTAACATATAAACTTGATTGTTTTTCACACCCACCAACAGGCCTGTAGCAGTCACAACCACTAGCCAGATGGTCTTACCAGCGAAGAACCATGTAACAACTGGAACAAAGTCTGATTGAAATTATGTTTGTGTGAAAAAAATCACTGCAGGATAAAAAGATTTTCTGCTGAATAACAAGCTCAGGAAACAATATTGCCTTTGTCCTCACACTAAGGTGACTCTCCACATATTGAGTACAGAGAGAGAGATCCTATTCTAATTATACCAGGAACTGGGATGGAAAATTGTCATGAGATGTCCTCCAAGAATAGAGTAACATTGTCCAAACTAACCCAAACTGTCTAGAACCTCTTTTGTCCAAAGCTCTTCTGAGAAAGATCATACCCACCATAGAAGTAGATTATACTGTCTCATATACCATGGCTATCGGCCAATCAGCATTCAGGGCTGGAACCAGCCAGTTTATAAAAGGCCATTGAACACAGACAATAGGAGGATTCAACAAGACGTATGCAAATTAGAGCAGAACTTGGTCTAAAGAGCCTGAAGTATGGGCTTATTATTGACCGCCATTCACCATCTATGGGTTGTGTACCATAGAAAAGGGATTTAAAATACCATAGTCCTACAGTATCAAAATGTAAAGCCTTTTCATTGTGGATTATGTACCCCCTTATCTTCCTCGCCCCCATCCATTCTGGAATTTTCATCAAACGTTCTCTGCACTGTTCTGGAATGTTTATCTAATGTTCTCTGGACGGTAGCCAGATTGGATTACAATGGATGTAATCAGCATTGTGCCAGGATCACACTAAGGCTGTACTCTGTCTAAATGAGTTGTGTGGCACGCCCTGAACAATAGGGGTCAACAAAACGTCTCTTCTCCGACCCCCCCCCCCCTCCCCCTCTCTCTCATTCATAGTTTCCTACGAACACCCTCTATATCCTCAAATATCCCTGACATACACGCTATTGTCTCCCTTCTGCAAAAACAACAATCTGTCAAACAACATAATCATTTAAAAAATGACCGAATCCAAGTCCATGACTATTTTAGTATTGCCAAGGAAACCATCCATGCTATACAGATCTGCTATCTTAGTTTGACCAGTTTCTTACAGCAGGAAAATGCACTGAGTCAAACTCATTCCACGGAGGGCTGAGTGTCTGCAGGTTTTCGCTCCTCCCTTAGACTTAATTGATCACTTAAGGTCACTGGTTAGTAAGGAACTCCCCTCACCTGGTTGTCTAGGTCTTAATTGAAAGGAAAAACCAAAAACCAGCAGACACTAGGCCCTCCATGGAATGAGTTGGACACCCCTGCACTGAGCATACAAAACATTAGGAACACCTTCCTAATATTGAATTACACCCCCTTTTGCCCAACAGGAAATGTGAAATATTACGTGGTTGATAAATTTTTTGTTAGGGCAAATCAAGTTTGAAATGTTAAAGTGGGGTTTCAAACTTTATAAGCCTTTTTAAAACTTGAATACACTACATGTTTGCATTTCTGAATTGGCTCCATTTAATAATGCAGTGTACACATCTTTTTATAGATGTTCAGTGACGGAGGGTTGTTGAAATATTAAGGAGGGTTTGTGTATATATGCGCAAGGGTGACATGTGTCTGTGTGTGAGGAAGGGGGTAGAAGGGGTGGGGGGTATATGTTGCGTAATCCACCGTGCCTGAGTACTTATGTAAGCGTGTACGTCTGTGAAGAGAGAAATCAACGGTCCAATGGATATAGATGGCCTACTTTTAGGAGGGACGGGAGAGCGGCAGAGAGAGAGTGAATGCGGGGTACAATGCATACTTATGGCATTGTCAGAAGTCTAGAACATTCCTCTGGATGGAGAGAGAGAGTGTGTATGTGTGTGTGTGTGTGTGTGTGTGTGTGTGTGTGTGTGTGTGTGTGTGTGTGTGTGTGTGTGTGTGTGTGTGTGTGTGTGTGTGTGTGTGTGTGTGTGTGTGTGTGCGTGCGTGCGTGTGTGTGTGCATGCGTGTGTGTGTGCATACTCAGCACATTCTCAGGAGTCCATAGAACCTTCCTCGGGCTGTGCTGCTGGTTCTGTAGTGTCTGTGACGTCATCATAACATGACATCAGAGGCCTGTTGTCTTCATAACATGACATCAGAGGTCTGTTGTCATCATAACATGACCATGATGTGACATAACATATGGAGGGGTAACATAACATGGTAACTTTGCATTGCTACAGTAGACTGACTGGTGCAGTACAGGAACTACTAGTGTTGAAAGAGTGATATTTCACAAAACAAAATATGATTTGATGCACACACAGTATATCTCTATTTGATGATAGGATCTAGTGTAAAAATGTTTTACCCAAAAATCTATTTTCCTTTCAGTCAATCAATGAAATGTATTTTGTAAAGCCCTTTTTACGTCATCAGTTTTCACGTCAGCAGTATACAGATACTCAGCCTAAAACCCCAAAGAGAAAGCTATGCCTGTCCCTTATCCTGCATTCAAACAGTTGTTGTTATTGTTTCTAAGCTCTGCCATACCCGTCCAGCAACTCTCCAATGATCTGGGTCAGGTCACACTAGGACAACTAGTAAACAACTTCCCGTCACTTCCTAGTACTGATCCTCTTACAGACTGGGGTTGCCTGGCAACTAGTCTCTGTAGGCCAGGACAGTGGACACTTGTGAGAAAGTAGTACCATAGATGCTCTTATAATGCCCCTTGATACTTGCAGGCTTTGGAAGTACTTAGAACCCAGAGTAAAAATATTTAAAGGATACATATTTGATAAGTGAGCTTTTAGTCAACTCAGTCTCCCATTGTTGGTGCTGTTTGGATGCAATTAAAGGGCCAGTTCAGTGAAAATGTTGATTTGCCTGTGTTTTATAAATATTTCCCCACTATGAGGTTGGTATAATATATTGTGAAATGAATGATACTGCCCATTTCGCTGTTTGAAAAGTCAGCTTGTTTTGCCTGGGTGGGGTTTTGGTTACATCACCAGGCGGTGTAAGTTAATAGACCAATAACAAAGAAGGTTTGCCCTCCTCTCTGCCAATAACAGCTGGTGTCAGGTTGCATATCCCCTACCACTAGGCTCCTCCAATTAGGCCCCTCACTCAGACCACTCTCAGACAGTCCAAGCTAAATTCTTGCTTGAGAAATTGCTTTTTGCTAAGAAGCTATTTTTGTTTCTTTTGGATAATGTTTTATTAAAAACAATCACAGTAAGGTACTTCATTGTCACCCAGAATTGATTTGATATTGAGTTTAAAAAAAAAGGTTTTACTGTGACTCTAACTACAGTGCTCAGCGAGGGAAGTGTAGCGTTTCCAGGAAGTGTAGCAGTAGGCGATGTACTGTATGTGACATGAGGTACATCATGTTCCAATGGGTAACGGAAAGCATTTTGCTGTGGCAAGCATTTCACTTCACCTGCAATTACATCTCCTAATATGTATATGTGACCAATAACATCTCCTAATATGTATATGTGACCAATAACATCTCCTAATATGTATATGTGACCAATAACATCTCCTAATATGTATATGTGACCAATAACATCTCCTAATATGTATATGTGACCAATAACATCTCCTAATATGTATAGGTGACCAATAACATCTCCTAATATGTATAGGTGACCAATAACATATCCTAATATGTATAGGTGACCAATAACATCTCCTAATATGTATATGTGACCAATAACATCTCCTAATATGTATATGTGACCAATAACATCTCCTAATATGTATATGTGACCAATAACATCTCCTAATATGTATATGTGACCAATAACATCTCCCAATATGTATATGTGACCAATAACATCTCCTAATATGTATAGGTGACCAATAACATCTCCTAATATGTATATGTGACCAATAACATCTCCTAATATGTATATGTGACCAATAACATCTCCTAATATGTATATGTGACCAATAACATCTCCTAATATGTATATGTGACCAATAACATCTCCCAATATGTATATGTGACCAATAACATCTCCTAATATGTATAGGTGACCAATAACATCTCCTAATATGTATATGTGACCAATAACATCTCCTAATATGTATATGTGACCAATAACATCTCCTAATATGTATATGTGACCAATAACATCTCCTAATATGTATATGTGACCAATAACATCTCCTAATATGTATAGGTGACCAATAACATCTCCTAATATGTATATGTGACCAATAACATCTCCTAATATGTATATGTGACCAATAACATCTCCTAATATGTATATGTGACCAATAACATATCCTAATATGTATAGGTGACCAATAACATCTCCTAATATGTATATGTGACCAATAACATCTCCTAATATGTATATGTGACCAATAACATCTCCTAATATGTATATGTGACCAATAACATCTCCCAATATGTATATGTGACCAATAACATCTCCTAATATGTATATGTGACCAATAACATCTCCCAATATGTATATGTGACCAATAACATCTCCTAATATGTATATGTGACCAATTACATCTCCTAATATGTATATGTGACCAATAACATCTCCTAATATGTATATGTGACCAATAACATCTCCTAATATGTATATGTGACCAATAACATCTCCTAATATGTATATGTGACCAATAACATCTCCTAATATGTATATGTGACCAATAACATCTCCTAATATGTATATGTGACCAATAACATCTCCTAATATGTATATGTGACCAATAACATATCCTAATATGTATATGTGACCAATAACATCTCCTAATATGTATATGTGACCAATAACATGTGATTTGATTTGAAAACATGTTTCATTAAATTTAGTTACCTAACTAGTGTTAATGTACTGTATTCTGTTTGAGGAAGGAAAACAGAAAAAGGAATACGTTTGACAGGAAGGGTAAGGGTTAAGGGTTAAGGGTTGAGGGTTAGGGCTGAGGCTAGGGTTAGGGTTAGGGAAATGGCTGGGGTTAGGGTTAAACCGAGGTGTGAACATGAAGCTAGGGTTAGGGAAATGGCTGGGGTCAGGGTTAAACCGAGGTGTGAACATGAAGCTAGGGTTAGTGAAATGGCTGGGGTCAGGGTTAAACCGAGGTGTGAACATGAAGCTAGGGTTAGGGAAATGGCTAGGGTTAGGGTTAAACCGAGGTGTGAACATGAAGCTAGGGTTAGGGAAATGGCTAGGGTTAGGGTTAAACCGAGGTGTGAACATGAAGCTAGGGTTAGGGAAATGGCTAGGGTTAGGGTTAAACCGAGGTGTGAACATGAAGCTAGGGTTAGGGAAATGGCTGGGGTTAGGGTTAAACCGAGGTGTGAACATGAAGCTAGGGTTAGGGAAATGGCTGGGGTTAGGGTTAAACCGAGGTGTGAACATGAAGCTAGGGTTAGGGAAATGGCTGCGGTCAGGGTTAAACCGAGGTGTGAACATGAAGCTAGGGTTAGGGTAGGATGATTCTCCAAGAACACCAGGGAGAATTGTCACTTGTTTTCCCCTTTCTGCAGATTCTTTGTGCAGAGTGAGAGAGAAAGACAGAGAAAGAGAGTTGAATACATGTATTCATTCCTTTGAGGGGCAGTATGCATAGAGTCTGTTGGGACACTGAGTTCCAAGTTTTCCCTTACATCACCCCTCGTGGCGCGTGTTGGTTTGTGTGTGTGTGTGCACGTGTGTGTGTGTACATGTGTGATTTTCTTCTCTTTTTTCTGTTCATTTTTTTGTTTGTTTGAGAGATAATGAGAGAAAAAGAGAGAAGGGAGGGTGTAGGGAAAAGGTGGCATTATGGGCCATGACACAGCCTCTGTTCTCAAGCTACCTCCTAAATCCCTCTCTGCCTCCCTCCATTCCTCCTCTCTCCTTCCATCCCTCCTTCCCTCGGTTTTATCCTCAGAGAGCCTTACACTACATGACTATCAATGACAGGGCCGTAACATGAGATAATACGATGATGAATTATTTATTCTCTGCCCAGCTCAACACATCTGTAGGGGGTTGGGTTCCAACAGAACCCTCAGAACATTTGGAATGTTTGGGTTCCAACAGAACACTTGGAACTCTTTCATCAGTTCTCATGCCAGGGTGTCTGTGTCTGTGTCTGTGCCTCACCCTAACTCAACTCTTACCTTGCCTCACCCCTTGGCCCAGCTTCACTCTCTTAGGTTAGCATCGGTCCTACCAGGGTTGAGCACATTCAGGAAGTAAACTGAAATTCAAATTCAATAATGGAAAAAAGTGCATTTATTTTCAATGATTTGTCAAACAACTGAAAAGGATAAGCTATTTATTAAAAAAGTTGTTTAATTTATGAAGTTTATATTCAAATAATTACTTCAATTTGAATTGACTCCAACCCTGGCTCTTACAGTAACCAACAGTAACCAACAGGTACACATACTGAGGTCAGCCTTCTCATCCCTGGGTGCTATGTCAACATTGCACCATTTGGCAAATACCAACAGTTTATGTCCTTGAGACAGTGCGTCCAGTGTAATCATTGATCATGCATCATCATGAGTGGGGGACTTTTTTGAGTGGGCAAATGTTTGTATTAGGCCTACTGTATGTAGGCCTACTGCCTACTGCATGTAGGCCTACTGCCTACAGTATGTGTGCTTTTCCAATGTAGCACAAGACTAGATATCTGGCTTTGACATCAGTCCACTTAGGCCTACCTATAAATCTATGGAAATAGATAGCCTGACCCTGCATCAACTTTGACCTTGCTTCACCCCTGACCCTGCTTCTAACTAAGGCCTACATGCTCCGGTCCGCATCTCTCCTACAGCAACAAACAGGTACAAATACAGACATCAGCCTTCTTATCCCTTGATGTTCTGTCAATATCACACTGTGCCCATTATGAGTAGTAATCATCAATATGATGAAGCTTGGATGTCAGTTCACTGACCCTTTTAAATAAATAAAAACACTGTTTATAAAAAAACATTTAAATCCATGCTTGTGTTCAAACTGTGATCCGAATATGATGAGATGTGTTTGTGTGGCGTTTTGTCGAAACCCGAAACCCGGTATGTGAACAAACAGACAGATGTGAGTTTTAGATCACATTATCATGTGGATTTGGAATCAAATGTGGTCTGTTATGACGGTGAGAGACAACATAGTCTGTACGAATGAGAGTGGGCGTGTGAGAGAAAGAAAGATTGACGGAGGGAAAGAGAGAAAAAGAGATTAAGCGAGAGAGAGAAAAAGAGAGTCATAGAGACAAAGAGACAGAGCGAGAGAGAGAGAGATAAACAAACATAGTGATGAGCTCCATCTGACATAATGTGGGTGAATCACCACAGTGCGGCTGGGTTATGTAAAGAGATCCCCTCTCTCTCTCTCTCTCTCTCTCTCTCTCTCTCTCTCTCTCTCTCTCTCTCTCATCCCTCCTGCCTGCCTGCCAGTAGAACAGAACACAACCGCTCTGTGAATAACACCATCTGACCAACAGCAAACACAGTCAAGTCCATGGGCCCCATCACATTCAGCAGATGCCCAGATGTGGACCGCAGCAATGCAATGCAGCTATCTCCCCATTCTCTTGTTGGTGCTAGTTCTGCCCATCAGCAAGGGAGACTATGTTAGGGCTGCGGTCAATGCCACCGTACTTGACACCAAAGGCAATCCAACTCAAACTGCAACCAAGGACGATGGCTTGTATGGCTACAATTCACCACAATTGAAGCGGAAAGGAATCGCGATTGCACCTGCACCGAATCATGGAGTGGTGGAACGCCAGGGCTGTGACCCCTAAACACACTTACTGGTTCCCCCCGGACAGGACACTGGGTGGCCCTGCTGCAGCGTGGCAACTGCACCTTCAAGGAAAAGATATTCAACGCCCCCGTTGTGCTCGTCCACAACAACAGCTCCCAGGAGGCCACCGCCCTAATGGCCCATGAAGGTACGGCTGATACGGTGGCTGTGATGACCACCGAGTATACGGCAAGTAGATGGTGGGCCGGCGAGAGGAACCTGGCGGTGCTGGTGACCGTCGTGGTGGGCTGGCCCGTCTCGGGCAAGAACATCAACTTCTCCACTATAGGAAGTGGAGGCTACACCACGTTCTTTACTGCCATGTCTTTGTGCTTAATACCATTACACCTCTGTTTTACCACTTAGATACTCGAAGTACAACCAATCAAACCAACTAAGAAGGGATGTACTTGATATGCAGTGGTGGAACTAGAGTTCGGGTGGGAAGGGGGGTCCATTGACCATGACATAAAATGAGTGTGTGTAACCCTAACCTGGCATCTAAGGAGCATGAATGAATCCTATGATTGCTGATTAGAGATAGAAGTGATAATTGACTTAACCCAGAGTTCTTCAATGTGACAGATAGTGTGGTCCAAAAGGGTTACTTCACTAGAATTCTTTAACATGAATAGTTAGTGTCTCTACCTTGGAACTGAAGCTCAATTTCTTTCTTTCTTTCTTTCTTTCTTTCTTTCTTTCTTTCTTTCTTTCTTTCTTTCTTTCTTTCTTTCTTTCTTTCTTTCTTTCTTTCTCTCTCTCTCTCTCTCTCTCTCTCTCTCTCTCTCTCTCTCTCTCTCTCTCTCTCTCTCTCTCTCTCTCTCTCTCACACACACACACACACACACACACACACACACACACACACACACACACACACACACACACACACACACACACACACACACACACAGTATTCACATTCTGGAGAGACTTAAGGTCACTCTGTTGTCATGAATATATAATCTGAGTCTATAAGTGTTGAACATCCAAAATAGTTTCAGAAAACGAAGCTCAAGCACCAAGGAGATGAGATGCATTTGTGTGTTACATAAATTACATAGTTTATTTATTTCAAATAGTACATTTACAAAAAACACACTGCAATTTGGCATACCAGGTATCAAGCAGAAACGGAGTTGAAAAATACAAATAATTTTGGTGTCCATTAATATTACAAACGTACAGTATCATATTTATGCTCATATATATTATGTTACAGTAACTAATAGCAAAGACAATTTGCCTAATCAAGACCAAATTAAATCTGTGTGACATGATACCCTTTGGATTGATCATTTTAGAATGTCAGTGTACTAGCTAGTACACAGTGCAGGTTTTAATCATGACCAGAGGGACCACCTATGTGCCAAATTATCCTAGGTAGATTTAAAACAGCATAATTCTGCGGTTCTGGTGAGAACTGGCTAAATGTTTCACAAACTCATCCATGTTGAGGGAACGTGCCCTCCTTGACTCAACACTGAGAATTCTGAGGTGACTTAGCCTATAGAGCTGAAAAAGTGTGTGTGAGCAAGGAGGCCTACTAACCTGACTCAGTTACACTAGATCTGTCAGGGGGAATGGGCCAACATTCCTCCCAACTTATTGTGGGAAGCTTGTGGAAGGCTACCCGAAACATTTGACCCAAGTTAAACAATTTAAAGGCAATGCTAGCAAATACTAATTGAGTGTCTGACCCACTGGGAATGTGATGAAAGAAATAAAAGCTGAAATAAATCATTCTCTCTACTATTATTCTGAGGCAACAGCATATCTGCCACGCTGATCCTCAACGCGGGGGGGCCTCAGGGGTGTGTGCTTAGTTCCCTCCTGTACTCCCAGTTCACTCACGACTGAGTGGCCAAGCACGATTCCAACACCATCATTAAGTTTGCTGACCGCACAACAGTGGTAGGCCTGATCACCGACAACGGAGGTCAGAGACCTGTAGTGTGGTGCCAGGACAACAACCTCTCCCTCAATGTGAGAAAGACAAAGGAGCTGATCGTGGACTACAAGAAAAGGAGGGCCGAACACGCCCCCATTCACATCGATGGGACTGTAGTGGAGCGAGTCGGGAGTTTCACGTTCCTTGGTGTCCACGTCCCCAACAAACTATCATGGTCCTGTTGGGTTCTGAGAATATGAAATATACTCATTCATGTCACTGAGGGAGAGAGGGGTAATGTGTAACGTTTACATTATGTCAGGATATGTTATTGTTAGCCATCAGGGCATCTATGGGAGGAGAAGAGACACAGTCTGGTACGAGTCAATATGACAGCTGTGAGTTGGGGAGGAGTGAGCACTTTGGGGCAGAGATCAGGTCAGATGAAGTGAGGAAGAACAGATATCACTAAGGTTTTGACTAGCAACAGAGATGCACTGGCTGTTCAGATGTGTAGGAGGAGACTCAGCATAGGAGAAAGGGTTAAATATCAGTGCTTTTGTGAATATGTCTTCTGTCTGTCCAGCTGTTCGATCCTCTGGAAGAATAAACCTGGTTTAAGCTTTCATAGTGTCCGTCGAGTTCTTACTCTGATATTTAGAAACTAACAGTCCAAACACACCAAGACAGTCGTGAAGAAGGCACGACAACACCTTTTCCCCCGCAGGAGACTGAAAATATTTGGCATGGGTCCCCAGATCCTCAAAATCAAAAAGTTATACAGCTGCACCATCGAGAACATCCTGACCGGTTGCATCACCGCCTGGTATGGAAACTGCTCCCCCCCCCCCCCCCCCCCCCCACAATTGTTTTTACACTGCTGCTACTCTCTGTTTATTATCTATGCATAGTCACTTTACCCTTACCTACATGTACAAATTACCATGACTAACCTGTTATTTTAGTGTGTTACTTTTATTTCATTTTTTACTTTAGTTAATTTAGTAAATATTTTCTTAACTCTATTTCTTGAACTGCATTGTTGGGCTCGTAAAAAAAATACTAAATGATAAAAAATAAAAACAAATATTTGATGTGTGTGAATGGTCCAACACACAAAGGACATCCAGCCAACTGGACACAACTGTGGGAAGCATCGGAGTCAACTTGGGCCAGCGTCACTGAGAAACGTTTTCAACACCTTGTAGAGTTCATGCCCCGACGAATTGTGGCTGTTCTGAGGGCAAACTGCGGGTGCAACTCAACATTAGGTAGGTGCTCCTATTGTTTTGTCCACTCGGTGTATACGTTCTTGCGCTTACACTTGCACTTATCTTTTGTTACTATCACTGACTTTGTTGATATTGTGGAACAGTTTGACTTACTATGACTGTGATATGTGGTTGGCTTACCTACCTTAAGATGAACGCATGAACTAAGTTGCTCTGGATAAGTGTCTGTTAAATGACTAAAAAGCCAAAAAATGTATCACTTCATAATATCCCTATAGAACAGAGACATCTAGTGGTTAAATTATACATTTGCGCTTCACTCGTACACATTTATTGAATTAACTTACATTTTACTTAGAAATGAGAAACAACTCAATCATGCAGAGTCAAATAAATGTATTAAAATGAGCAGATTATACAAATAAAACCTTTCAGAAAAGTTTAAAGCACTCAATTACCAAAGTGATATAAAAAGTATGACGTTATGAAATATATTAATATGAAAAGCATTGCAAATAAATACATTTATTCAATTGGAAATTATACAAAATTGATCTGCTTGGTGTATTTTCAATGTGGTTCAGTTGACATGATCTGTCTCCATGAAATTAAGAAACTAGTAACTTTTACCACATGAAAAGTTGATATCTTAATCAAATCTTAACCTTAATTCAAGAAACATCTTAGCCTTAATAAAAAATAATATCTTTAGATAATTTACAGGAAATATTAAGATCCATAAATATAGTGTTGGATTCTGGAAACAACCCATATTTGTATGAAGTTCCTTATACAATGTTTCAGCCAGAATGACACTCCCCAGTGACACTGTCTGTCTGCTCAAACCCTACACCCCAACCCGAGTACTCTGTTCTGTCACCTCTGGTCTCTTGCCCCTCCCTACCTTCAGGCTCTGCTCAAACCCTACACCCCAACCCGAGTACTCTGTTCTGTCACCTCTGGTCTCTTGCCCCTCCCTACCTTCAGGCTCTGCTCAAACCCTACACCCCAACCCGAGTACTCTGTTCTGTCACCTCTGGTCTCTTGCCCCTCCCTACCTTCAGGCTCTGCTCAAACCCTACACCCCAACTTTAGCTGTTTATAGTGTGTGGACAACGTGTGTGTGTCCACTGTATGTCTTTGAGTAGTCTCCTCTTCATCCATGATAACCCTACTCTGCCTAGTAGTTGCGTGTGCACCGTGTGTGTGTTGATTAGATTAGTGTGCGAGTGAGAGAAAGAGAGATAGAGAGAGAGCGAGAGAGAGAGAGAGAGAGAGAGAGAGAGATAGGAGATGAGAGAGAGAAAGAGAGAGAGAGAAAGAGAGGAGATGAGAGAGAGAGAGAGAGAGAGAGAGCGAGAGAGAGAGAGAGAGATAGGAGATGAGAGAGAGAGAGAGAGAGAGAGAGAGAGAGAGAGAGAGAGAGAGAGAGAGAGAGAGAGAGAGAGAGAGAATGAGAACCAGAATGAGAGTGTGTGTATACAGGTACACACATATTAGTGTGTATGTTCTCACACAGCCCCAGTCATACCCATCCTCCACTCCTCTCATCATGTGTGTCTCTTCATGTGCAGGGCCAGGTGGTCTGAGCGGGAGAAGGCTCTCTGACACTGCAGACACGCGTAGGGTTTCTGACCCGTGTGTTTACGGTAGTGACGGGTCAACTCGTCTGAACGGGCAAACTTCCACCCACAGCCCTCCCACGTACAGTGGTATGGTTTCTCCCCTAGGGAATCAATAGCACACAAAAGCAACCAGTGTCAAAATCAGTTGGCTCATAAGGGACTTGTTTTAAACACTCCGCAGCAACTGTAGTCCCTCTGTTGATACAATGTGTTGATAATTCACAGTGTAAATTGTATTCTGTTCAATAGGGTTAATGCAATCAAAGATCCTTGGGACGTCCATACCCTAACCCAAACATAACCCTTACCTAACCCTAACCCTTTCCTTAACTGTTTAACATTTCAACTTCAATGGGTTCAATGAGTCAGAGTTGGGACGTCCCAAGGATCGTTTAGACTTTTTCTATTCAATAGCCATTACTACTAAAAACCATGAATCATTATTCATCCATATGAAGTTGTCCATCATGCAGTTCTGCCTATTATCCATAATGTATTCTAATCCCTAGAATATGCATTACTGCCTCAATATCTGTGTAATGTATTCTAATCCCTAGAATATGCATTAATGCCTCAATATCTGTGTAATGTATTCTAATCTCTGTATTTTTACCTGTGTAATGTGTTCTAATCTCTGTATTCTTACCTGTGTAATGTATTCTAATCTCTGTATTCTTACCTGTGTAATGTGTTCTCTTATCTGTATTATTACCTGTGTAATGTAATCTCTGTATTCTTACCTGTGTAATGTATTCTAATCTCTGTAATGTATTCCAATCTCTGTATTCTTATCTGTGTAATGTATTCTAATCTCTGTATTCTTATCTGTGTAATGTATTCTAATCTCACCTGTGTAATGTATTCTAATCTCTGTATTCTTATCTGTGTAATGTATTCTAATCTCACCTGTGTAATGTATTCTAATCTCTGTATTCGTATCTGTGTAATGTATTCTAATCTCTGTATTCTTATCTGTGTAATGTGTTCTAATCTCACCTGTGTAATGTATTCTAATCTCTGTATTCTTATCTGTGTAATGTATTCTAATCTCTGTATTCTTACCTGTGTAATGTATTCTAATCTCACCTGTGTAATGTATTCTAATCTCTGTATTCTTATCTGTGTAATGTATTCTAATCTCACCTGTGTAATGTATTCTAATCTCTGTATTCGTATCTGTGTAATGTATTCTAATCTCACCTGTGTAATGTATTCTAATCTCTGTATTCTTATCTGTGTAATGTATTCTAATCTCTGTATTCGTATCTGTGTAATGTATTCTAATCTCACCTGTGTAATGTATTCTAATCTCTGTATTTGTATCTGTGTAATGTATTCTAATCTCTGTATTCTTATCTGTGTAATGTGTTCTAATCTCACCTGTGTAATGTATTCTAATCTCTGTATTCGTATCTGTGTAATGTATTCTAATCTCTGTATTCTTATCTGTGTAATGTGTTCTAATCTCACCTGTGTAATGTATTCTAATCTCTGTATTCTTATCTGTGTAATGTGTTCTAATCTCACCTGTGTAATGTATTCTAATCTCTGTATTCGTATCTGTGTAATGTATTCTAATCTCTGTATTCTTATCTGTGTAATGTGTTCTAATCTCACCTGTGTAATGTATTCTAATCTTTGCTTTCTTATCTGTGCAATGTATTTTAATTGATGTATTCTTACCTGTGCAACGTATTCTAATTGATGTATTCTTACCTGTGTGTGTGCGGAGGTGAGCCTTGAGGTGGGAGCTCTTGGTATAGGTCTTACTACAACCTGAGTATTCACAGCTGTGTAGAGCAGCTCTCTTCTTCGCCACAGTCCTGCGGCCGTTCTTCCCCTCCACGCCACCAGGGGGAACCCCTGAGGAGGTGATAGTTAGGTGGGGCTGCTGGTGCTGGGAGTAGGGGAAGTGGTTGGAGGAGGCTTGTTGGTGGTGGTGGCCATGGAGATTGTAGTCCCTCTGGTTGCGGTATAGACCCAGGTGGTGGGGGTAGTTTTGGAGGAAGCTGTAGTGTTGGGTTCGAAATTCAGAGGTCATAGAAGTTGTCATGGAGACAGGGGCTTGGAGGAATCTGCCATCTTGAAACGTCACCATGGAAGTGTGTTGTTGGGGGTAGTAGTGTCCCATTCCAAAGTCCCATGATTTGGCCTTAGTGAGGACAGCAGTGGCTCTATCTCTGCCATGTCCCTCCTGGTTGCCTCCGGGGTTGAAACCATACTGGTCCACGTTTGGTTGAATGGGGAATGATGATAATGATGATGATGAGCGAACCTGTTGGTTGTAAAGTTCTGGTATGCCTGAACCAATGGTCTCCAAGGGGGTGAGCAGCTCAACCATCAGGCTACTGCTGCCCGTATGAAGCCTGTCTGGACGTATTTGGTCCGTCAACACCCTTCCTCCATCATGGTAGAGTCCAGTTTGGTCCGGTTGAAGAAGTCGCTGAGTGTTGTAGTCCAGAGAGGGGTTCAGCTCAGGTGATGTGCTGCTCCAGTCAGACAACAAGAACTCCATGTCCCATGAGGTTTCACTTTCATCGTCCAGGTGAGGAAGAACTGGCTGCTGGTCACTGGTGTTGCCAGGTGACGTCCTCTTGGTTTGAGAGTCCAGACTGAGAGCGCCATCCTCAAATTTCCACTCCTTGTGTGACAGTACAAAAACATCAGTTCATATCGAGCCTCTCTTACTAACTTCACATAAATGTGGAAATAACCAAACAACACCCACTGACAAATTAAAATAACTATTTTATAATTAAATCCTACTTTTGTAGTAACTTTCCAAATAAAATCCATTTGATATTTGAACAGATCTTAAATCAAAATCCACATATTGTATTAAATGTGTTGGGGATATGAGGCTGTGCTCACAGGGCCTCTTCATTGCGAGTCAAAACAATTTTGTTTAAAGAAAAGTTGATGGCGTTTAGACACTCTGCCGTTAGCCCCAAGACTCACCCTCTTAAAACAAAGATATACAAGTGACAACACTTTTAATTGTTTCGGCAAAATGTAGAAACCAAATAAAAGTAACAAATACGTACCTTCATGTTGTCCTGAGAGTGAACAAAGTTTGAGAAGGAGCTGAAGGATGGAAGCACAGCAGCTTGTGTCCCAGCCATCTGACCAGTTAGACGTCAACTTCACACAGGTTACAGTGGTGACAGTAATGTGAGGTTTGTCTTTTCTTTTACATGACCATCTCACAATGGTTAGACTCTTGCAAACTGTAAGTGACCAGTCATCCTGAAAACAGTTACACCTGTCTGTTGTCTAGTTTGACCTGCCAAGTAGCCTACTTTCTTTTTACGGTTGTCCTCTCTCCACTCTACCCGTCAACCGTATCCCCCCCTCTTTCTCTCTCGGTTGTGAACGTGACTTCAAATCTTCTCCGTTCATGTATCTTCTGATGACCGTTGGGGGGTGGGACATAAGTGTGTGTGTGTGTGTGTGTGTGTGTGTGTGTGTGTGTGTGTGTGTGTGTGTGTGTGTGTGTGCGTGTGTGCGTGCGCGTGCGCGTGCGTGAGTGTGCGTGTGTTCTATGCCAACTCCATTTCTTACTCCAGTCCTCTCTTCTTAACCAGGAGAAAGAGTGAATGAACAGTTGTGGTAACTCCCCCCTCGCTACCCCTCCCTGTTTTTTTGATCCTGAGCAGAAATCTATGGCCAGCAAAACAATTCCAAAGAGAAAGAGAATTGAAAAAGAACAACAAACAGATAACAGTAATTCTAGCTAATGAATGTTATGGACTTTGTTTTGCACAAAACAACTGAACGTGTCATTTCAAGTGTATTGTTTCTCTGACATGTTATGGCGTACAGTGCCAGCAGAATATCATTCTGACATTGGCCTCTTCATTCAGCTTCATGAACCAACTCAAACTCCCCTCCCCCACTACTAAAACTACTACACACACATTGAGCAGCACACACACACCTCTGGGACATGTGGTTCTGAGAAGACCTGTGTGTCTAGTAGGTGATTATGTGCTAGGCTGTGTTTATCAGTGTGCATGGGGGCCCAGAGAGGCCCCTGTTTGACAACAGATAATGGTGCTGCTGACTACTGCCTGTCCTTGCTGACTGCTCCATAACACAGATAAAGACTCTCTCACTCTTTTTGACAATCTTTCACTTTCCGTCTACAGAGGAGTATTACTTGGGAAAAAAACCTTGTGCTAGAAAGGAGCTATGTAAGCTTGTTATGAATGCCCTATAGCCACTTTTTACAAATCCTGTTTATATTATGGCACCGTCGTTATAATGAATTGGTGCTATCATTGGTGTAATAAAGTTCAATGCACTGCATTGGTACACATGAATTGTAATAATAATCAGATTATATTCATGTAAAAAAGCTCAAGGACACAATGTTCATATATTCCAAGCAATTCAATTTTATTTCATTGCAAGTATTGCTTCATGCAAATATATCTAATGTTTTGCTCTGTGTGTGTGAGAGATGCAGGCAGCTCAGGTGGGGCTCTGTCATCCTTGGGAAGGTTGGAAGAGCTGGTCCTGGACCTGAAAAACCTGGTGCACTTTGTTTTATTTTTGTCTTCGGGTGGACAGACAGACAGACAGACAGACAGACAGACAGACAGACAGACAGACAGAAAAGATCCGTGTTAAAAAGAACTAAACAACACACATCTATTATGAACACACCAGACATCCATAGTAAATGATGATAATCACTCAGAAATGTCATTTTCTTTTGGATTCAATATTTTAAGAATTGTAGCTAGGTGTTTCTTATTTCTTATTTCTTCACCACCTGCTTCTCAACCTCCACGTCCTTCTCCACCTACTTCCCAACCTCCTCCACATCCTTCTCCACGTGCTTTTCCCCTCCACCTCTTTCTCAACCTCTTTCTCAACCTCCACCTCCTTCTCCACCTACTTCCCAACCTCCTCCACATCCTTTTCCATCTTCACCTCCTTCTCCACCTACTTCTCAAACTCCTCCACATCCTTTTCCATCTCCACCTCCTTCTCCACCTACTTCTCAAACTCCTCCACATCCTTCTCCACCTCCACCTCCTTCTCAACCTCCTCCACATCCTTCTTCACCTCCTTCTCCACCTCCACGTCATTCTCCACCTACTTCTCAACCTCCTCCACATCCTTTTCCATCTCCACCTCCTTCTCCACCTGCTTCTCAAACTCCTGCACATCCTTCTCCACCTTCACCTACTTCTCAACCTCCTTCACATCCTTCTTCACCTCCTTCTCCACCTCCATGTCCTTCTCCACTACCTTCTCCACCACCTCCTTCTCCACCTCCAGAGCCTTCACCTACAGAGACTCCTTCCCCAGAGGCTCCACCTCTTGAAGATCTTCCTCCTCCCACGGCTTCACCTCCGGGTAGAGGTTCAAATATACCTCCATGTAGCCGTTGAGGGCATTCATGTTTTCAATGTTATAGGTGGCATCAAAGAGCTTTGTTGACCTCCAATGGAGCTTGTGCTTGGCCACTTGGTGGTCTTGGCCAAACGCCCTCTTGTAGATCCTCATGAATTTTACACTGGGGCCGAACTGCAGACAATAGGCTGTGGTCAATGACTCTGGCAGGGGCTCAGAGAACAGCTCTTTCTCCATGGGGACATTGTCCGGGTTCTGATCAGGTTTTACTGGTTAGAAACATCTACAGTACACGTCAAAAGTTTGGACAAACCTAGAGTACACATTCAAAGGTTTTTCTTTATTTTTACTATTTTCTGCATTGTAGAATAGCAATGAAGACATCAAAACTATGAAATCCTCCACACCCTTCTCCACCTCCATCTCTTTCTCAACCTCCACCTCCTTCTCCACCTGCTTTTCATCCTCCTCCACATGTAGTAACCAACAAAGTGTTAAGCAAATCATAATACCTTTATTATTTTATATATTTATATAGGCCAGGTCATCTGATGCAGCACTTCATCGCTCTCCTCCTTCTTGGTCAAATAGCCCTTACACAGCTTGTGAGGTGTATGTTGGGTCATTGTCCTGTTGAAAAACAAATGATATGATGATGTCTCACTAAGCGTAAACCCAATGGGATGGCGTATTGCTGCAGAATGCTGTAGTATCCATGCTGGTTGTGTGCCTTGAATTCTAAATAAATCACTGACAGTGTCACCAGCAAAGCACCCCGACACCATCACACCTCCTCCTCCATGCTTCACGGTGGGTACCACAGATGTGTAGATCATCCATTCACCTACTCAGCATCTCACGAATACATGGCGGTTGGAACCAAAAATCTCAAATTTGGACTCATCAGACCAAAGGACAGATTTCCACCGGTCTAATGTCCATTGCTCGTATTTCTTGGCCCAAGCAAGTCTCTTCTAATTATGGGTGTCCTTTAGTAGTGGTTTCTTTGCAGCAAATCGACCATGAAGGCTTGATTCACGCAGTCTCCTATGAACAGTTGATGTTGAGATGTGTATGTTACTGGAACTCAGTGAAGCATTTATTTGGGCTACAATCAGAGGTGCAGTTAACTCTAATGAATTTATCCTTTGCAGCAGAGGTAACTCTGGGTCTTCCTTTCCTGTGGCGGTCCTCATGAGAGCCAGTTTCAGCATTCCAGGTGACTACCTCATGAAGCTGGTTGAGAGAATGCCAAGAGTGTGCAAAGCTGTCAAGGCAAATGTTGGCTACTTTGAAGAATCACTTTTTTGGTTACTACATGATTCCATATGTGTTATTTCATAGTTTTGATGTCTTCACTCAAATTCTACAATGTAGAAAATAGTGAAAGTAAAGAAAAACCCTTGAATGAGTAGGTGTGTCCAAACTTTTGATTGGTACTGTATATTTATATGCATTCAGGGTCTCAACTTACTGTTGAGAGTTAGAATAATAGGTACATAAGGTGCAATTTCGAAATTTGGTTGTCAGCAGTGTCGTGTTGTTGACTATCATTAAATGTGAAGACTGTATGATATCAAATCAATTCTCTATGTAACGGCTTTCTTCTATCTCCTCCTCGGACGAGGAGGTGTAGCAAGGATCGGACCAAAATGCTGCGTGGTGGTTACTCATGTTCTTTAATGTAGAAGAACAAACAAACAAATACATAACAACAAACGTAACGCGAAAACCTATACAGCCTATCTTGTGAAAACAAACACAGAGACAGGAACAATCACCCACGAAACACTCAAAGAATATGGCTGACTAAATATGGCTCCCAATCAGAGACAACGATAATCACCTGCCTCTGATTGCGAACCAATTCAGATAGCCATAGACTTTGCTAGAGAACCCCACTAAACCACAAACCCAATACCTAACAAAACCCCAGGACAAAACACACCACATACAAAAACCCATGCCACACCCTGGCCTGACCAAATAAATGAAGATAAACACAAAATACCTCGACCAGGGCGTGACACTCTATGTGTAATTTAATTACACGATTTAACTAATCATGTATCTTTAATTAACTAGGAAGTCGGGGCACTACGGGAACATGTTGTTTATAGAGTTTCAATTTCCTGAATATAACTCTTCCGATATTTTCATATCTTATCAAAACAGTCGCTTATTAATGAATTTGACCTCATTAGTCTCATTACTGAACGTAGCAAACCCTGGGATATCTGCACGAACCACAGCATAGAATCACGAATCGCCGACATACAAATTGGCTTAATTATTTATTTACTAACTAACTTAAAATAAATCACAGAATTACATAAACACACACACAAATAGTCACACATTGGTTACAACATGATACAAAGAAAAAGTCCCTAGCTGAGGAAACCGATATGACGGCTTGGTAGACAAAGGAAAGGGGTGGGGACCGCTCAAGAGCGGGAAACTCATGGAGGATTACTACACTCATAGAAATTGCTAATACTATGAACATGAATTTATTCAAAAATAAATTGCAATTTACATATTTACAAGTGTCTGCCTTTGTTGCCCTCTCTGCGGTTGCCGGTCCGTCTGCTGGATAGTCATGGAGATCAAAGCCGTATGTTGTTAGAATGGATAATTCAGACTACCATTCGGAAATGTTCTTAGATCAAATGCGTTTACCAGACTGAAGTATTAAAACAGCGGTTGTCTGAATAATTGTTCTTTCGTTTGTATATTTCTTCACCATTTCAACGTGGGAATGATCTCCACATTCTCTGGTCTTGTCCTTTGGCACAGTTGCCAACCATTTCAACATGTAGCCACCGCTTCATGTTTTCTGATCTAATCTACATTTTTTCGGAGGTGGGTTTTATACTCTGTGGAAGAAGGGGCGGTTCCAGGATGCCTAATGTGATGTCTGGTCACGTGGGAGTGGCCACTGACTTGGCTAAAACCTTTATATGAAGAACAATTTTCTCATTTAGAAGGCTAACTGTCACGAATCCCGCCGAAGATGGTGCCTCTTCCTGTTCGGGCGGCACTCGGCGGTCGTCGTCGCCGGCCTACTAGCTGGGGTTGGGTTATTTAAACCCGGTAGGCCCGCCGGCTTTTGTGCGGGCTTGTTTTCTGTTATTTGATGTGTGTGATTTCTGTGGAAGTATTTTGTTCTCGAACCGTTTCGTCCTGTTGTTTTGGACTGGGTCTTATTGCACCCGTGTGTGTGGCGTTGACCGACACTGTGGTTTTGGACTGGGTCTTATTGCGCCCGTGTGTGTGGCGTTGACCGACACTGTGGTTTTGGACTGGGTCTTATTGCACCCGTGTGTGTGGCGTTGACCGACACTGTGGTTTTGGACTGGGTCTTATTGCACCCGTGTGTGTGGCGTTGACCGACACTGTGGTTTTGGACTGGGTCTTATTGCGCCCGTGTGTGTGGCGTTGACCGACACTGTGGTTTTGGACTGGGTCTTATTGCGCCCGTGTGTGTGGCGTTGACCGACACTATGGTTTTGGGAATAAACATTCCACATATCAACTACCCTGCTCTCTGCGCCTGACCCCTCCACCCACTACTACTAGAAGTACATGACACTAACATCACATTACATCTTTTCACAAATAGTGTCATATTTAGTCATTCATTTTATACAACATTCAGATAGAAAACTAATAACTGAGAAATGTACACTTCCAGAGATACCGTTATCTTGTCCTACTGCTTTCTGATGTCACAAAATAAAACAACTTCGACAGGATTGTTCTTTAATTACCCACGGACCATTCCCACATTCTCAAAATACAAATATTGTTTAATTATTCAAACTTTTGATGTCCAAGTGTCTCTCTGTGTTCCATAGTTTACATTCCAAACTCGAACACTACAGAGCATAGAGGCAGCGTATTTGACGACCTCCATAAAACAGCCGACTTCCCGCTCTCCCCCTCGACGAGAAAGAGCTCACTGTAGAGTGGACATATGAGATAAGTAATGCGAGATATGTAAACATTCTTTAAGTGGCGTTATTAAAGTGACTAGTGATCCATTTATTAAAATGGCCAATGATTTCAAGTCTGTAGGTAGGCAGCCGCCTCTCTGTGCTAGTAGTGATGGCTGTTTAACAATACGATGTCCTTGAGATAGAAGCTGTTTTTCAATCTCTCTGTCCCAGCTTTGATGCACCTGTACTGACCTCGCCTTCTGGATGGAAGTGGGGTGAACAGGCAGTGGCTCAGTTGGTTATTGTCCTTGATGATCTTTTTTGCCTTCCTGTGACATCGGGTGTTGTAGGTGTCCTGGAAGTCAGGTAGTTTAGCCCCTTGATGTGATGTGCAGACCGCACCACCCTCTGGAGAGCCCTGTGGTTGTGGGTGGTGCAGTTGCAGTTGGAGGTGATACAGCCCAACAGGATGCTCTCGATTGTGCACCTGTAAAAGTTAGTGAGGGTTTTCGGTGACAAGCAAATTATTTTCAGCCTCCTGAGTTTGAAGAGATGCTGTTGCACCTTCTTCACCACACCATTTCAGTTTGTCGGTAATATGTACACCGAGGAACTTAAAACTTTCCACCTTCTCCACTGCTGTCCCATCGATGTGGATGGGGGGGGGGGGTTCTCCCTCTGCTGCTTCCTGAAGTCCACGATCATCTCTTTTGTTTTGCTGACATTGAGTGAGAGGTTATTTTCCTGACACCACACTCCAAGGGCCCTCACCTCCTCCCTGTAGGCTGTCTCGTTGTTGTTGTTAATCAAGCCTACCACTGTTGTGTCATCTGAAAACTTGATGATTGAGTTGAAGGTGTGCATGGCCACGCAGTCATGGGTGAACAGGGAGTACAGGAGGGGGTTGAGAACGCACCCTTGTGGGGCCCAAATGTTGAGGATCAGTGGAGTGGAGATGTTGTTTCCTACCTTCACCACCTGGGGGCGGCCCGTCAGAGAGTCCAGGACCCAGTTGCACAGGGCGGGGTCAAGACCCATGGACTAAAGCTTAATGATGAGTTTGGAGGGTACTATGGTGTTGAGTGATGAGCTGTAGTCAATGAACAGCATTCTTACATAGTTATTCCTCTTGTCCAGATGGGACAGGGCAGTGTGCAGTGTGATGGCGATTGCATCGTCTGTGGACCTATTGGGGCTGTAAGCAAATTGAAGTGGGTCTAGGGTGACATGTAGGGTGGAGGGGATATGATCCTTGACTAGTCTCTCAAAGCACTTCATGATGGCAGAAGTGAGTGCTACGGGGCGATAGTCATTTAGTTCAGTTACCTTGGTTTTCTTGGGAACAGGAACTATGGTGGCCATCTTGAAGCATGTGGGGACAGCAGACTGGGATAGGGATTGATTGAATATGTCTGTAAACACACCAGCCAGCTGGTCTGCGCATGCTCTGAGGACGTGGCTAGGGATGCCGTCTGGGCCGGCAGCCTTGCGAGGGTTAACATGTTTAAATGGTTTACTCATGTCGGCCATGGAGAAGGAAAGGCCACAGTCTTTGGTAGCGGGCCACGTTGGTGGCACTGTATTGTCCTCAAAGCGCGCAAAGAAATTGTTTAATTTGTCTGGAAGCAAGACGTCAATGTCCGCGACGGGGCTGGTTTTTAATTTTGTAATCCGTAAATGTCAGTAGACCCCGCTACATACGTCTCGTGTCTGAGACGTTGAATTGCAACTCCACTTTGTCTCTGTACAGACGTTTTGCCTGATTGACTTAAGGAGGGAATATACAACCATATTCCCAGCCACCTTGCTATTGTTAAATGTGGTGGTACATGCTTTCAGTTTTGCTTGAATGCTGCCATCAATCCACGGTTTCTGGTTAGGGAAGGTTTTAATAGTCCCAGTGGGTACAACATCTCCTATACAGTTCCTTATAAACTCGCTCACCGAGTCAGTGTATACGTCAATGTTGTTCTCTGGGCTACCCAGAACATGTCCCAGTCCACGTGATCGAAGTAATCTTGAAGCGTGGAATCCGATTGGTCAGACCAGAATTGGATAGACCTACGTACGGCGCTTCCTGTTTTAGTTTCTACCTATAGGAGGGGAGCAACAAGATGGAGTCATGGTCAGATTTGCCAAAAGGAGGGCGGTGGAGGGCCTTGTATGCATCGCAGAAGTTAGAGTAGCAATAGTCGAGCATGTTCCTCGCTCGTGTACTGCAATCGATATGCTGATAGAATATAGGTAGCCTTGTTCTCAAATCAGCTTTGTTAAAATCCCCAGCTACAATAAATGCAGCCTCAGGATATATGGTTTCCAGTTTGCATAAAGTCCATGAAGTTCCTTAATGGCCGTCTTGGTATCTGCTTGCTATGGGATTTACACGGCTGTGACAATAACTGAGGGGAGTTCTCTTGGATGATAATACGGTCGGCATTTGATTGTGAGGAATTCTAGGTCAGGTGAACAAAAGGACTTGAGTTCCTGTATGTTGTTACAATTACACCATGAGTTGTTATGAAACTTGCACCCATCCCTTCTTCTTACCATAGAGATGTTAATTCCTGTCGGCGCGATGCTGAAAATCCCGTTGGCTGTACTGACTCCGACAGCATGTCCCAAGCTAGCCATGTTTCCGTGAAACAGAGTATGTTACAATCCTGGGTATCTCTTTGGAAAGCAACTCTTGCCCTGATTTCGTCGACTTTGTTAACGAGGGACTGGACATTAGCGAGCAGTGCATCAATACGTGTTCATCATATTTGGAGTCCTCAATTTTTTCTGCATATTTGAAGTTCTCCACTTATTTTAAGTGTTTCTAAAATCCCCTATCGAGATAAATGAAGGGTGGAAAAGTGATTGGAATCATTTCCCTGTTTGACCGCTAGGTTGTATGGGTATTATGACATCTCCAATGTGGACACCTCTATTATTGCGCGTGTTTATGCAGCAAATGCACTATCACCACTTTGAAGTCAATATCTAGCTCTGGTCCAGGGCGCAGTCCTTCACTAGTAGAGGTTAGTAGAGGAACCCACACTCTTGCCATGGACCAGAGCTAATAGATATATCCATTTGTTTAATAAATGTCAAAGCAATACATTAAATATGACTAATTAAATGAATTCCATTGAAATATGATGTTAAAAGCACAATTGATTAAAATGTAAATAGCGTTCAAGTTTGGTTTTATTATGCTTCAGAACTGTCCCAGTTCTTGTCCATAAAAGTTCTATATGATCTATGGCAGGACGGCAGTGCAACTTCTCATCCACTAGGTGTCAGTGTTGTACTGCAAGGCGTCTCCAGATGCATTACACTACTTCATTGTGTCTGCTCTGTGCATGTTGCCTACTTACCCATATGATTAATGAACTTGTGAAGACTACATAAAGAGAACAGCCTCAATTCGTCGGGACATGGACTCCACAAGGTGTTGAAAGCATTCCAAAGGGATGCTGGCCCATGTTGACTCAAATCAAAAAATCAAATTCAAAATGTGTGTGTGTGTGTCACTTGTTAAATACACTTCAATCAGCGTAGATAAAGGGGAGACAGGTTCAACTCCAATGCTTCCCACAGTTTCGTAAAGTTGACTGGATGTCCTTTGGGTGGTGGACCATTCTTGATACACACGGGAAACTATTGAGTTTGAAAAACCCAGCAGCGTTGCAGTTCTTGACACAAACTGGTGTGCCTGGCATTTACTACCATACCCTGTTCAAAGGCGCATAAATATTTTGTCATGCCCATTCACAATCTGAATGACACACATACACAATCAAAGTCTCAATTGTCTCAAGGCTTAAAAATCCTCCTTGAACCTGCCTCCTCCCTTTCATCTACACTGACTGAAGTGTATTTAACAAGTGACATCAATAAGGGATCATAGCTTTCACCTGGATTCACCTGGCCAGTTTATGTCATGGAAAGAGCAAGTGTTCTTAATGTTTTGTATACTCAGTGTATGTCTCGTGCTCTGTGTACAATATGCATGGATCCACAAAAGGGACATTCTGTGGTCTTGGTTTATTATTATATGATCTCACATCCCATTAACAAACCCCTTAAAAGGAAGTGTGCCTGTATGTTGTACTTCCTCTCAGTCCTATTTTAAGACATTGTCATACTTTTCACACACACGCGCACGCACGCACGCACACACACACACACACACACACACACACACACACACACACACACACACACACACACACACACACACACACACACACACACACACACACACACACACACACACAAAGCAGATCCTGTTTGCCTCCACCTAGAGCAGATGCTTCCACATCCACACAGAAGAGAGACTGCTTGCTCCTTCAAAGATGCTTGTCTGTCGATACCATCTCTCACTTTGGATATTTGTTCTGCTCATCTGTTATCTACAACTTTGGGGTAAGTACTTTAAATATGAATTGACTGACACTTATGTTGTAGATGTCAGGGTAAAGAAGTTAAGCCATTTCAGTCACAGAGATATTTCACTGATGTTTGGCATCAGTTCTGTCATCTTTATTTCCTGACAATTTAAGTAGTCTATTTGGATGGGGTAATGTGATCCTAGATCACAGGAGGTTGGTGGCACCTTAATTGGGGAGGACGGGCTCGTGGTAGTGACCACAGAGGAATTAGTCGAATGGTATCAAATACATCAAATACATGGTTTCCAGGTGTTTGGTTCCATTCCATTTACTCCGTTCCGGACATTATTATGATCCGTTCTCCCCTCGGCAGCCTCCTGTGTCCTCTATCTGTTTAGTGGAATGCAGTGTTTACTATTACTGGGCCTCACACTTGACTGCTCCTCCCCAGTTACAGTATCCTCAGACCTCCACCCGGTCTACCCCCCAACACCCTCCCTCACCCAGGCCTCCTCCGTAGAAAACACCAGCCTGGGGGCTGTGGTCCTTGTCTGTCGGGCCCCTGAGGGCCCTGGAGGGACCCTGTTCAGACTCCACCGGGTTAAAAAGCTGGTGGACACCATGACTTTCCCCAGTGAGAGACAGGAGGCCCAGTTCACAGTGAGAGTGAGGGAGGATTCAGCCCGGGAGGTTCTATACTGCTGCCTATATCAGAACAGCCAAGGGATGTATAGCCCATACAGCCACTATCTGACTCTGAAACAACAAGGTGAGATTTAGAGTTTTATACTGATTTTGGATCAGGCAGTTGAGAATAAATAATTATGAAAATCAAAGTCACAGAAATCTTTTTCTGCAATTTATTGTAACTGTACATGGAAATGCTATTTCAAAGTGAGAAACGGTTCTGAGGTTTATGCTAGGTTTAAAGCCTCTGGTGATGGAAGTCAATAAACACTCCCATCCGCTTCTCCACCACCACTGGCCAAACTGCCATAGGTGTTCTCAGTGGTTACGTGTGTGTGTGCATGAATGTGTGTATCGTACTGTTACACCCTGTAGGTTATATAGAAACCACAAACATCACGCCTGACAGTTAAGGCAGGAAGTGTGAATGACAACAGAGGGTAAACTTAAATGGCAGTTCTCACATTACCTCAGAGACCGAATATACAATTTCTGCTAAATATCCCATGTCTAAATGTATAGTTTCAGTACACAGTGCCTATAGACAACTGTGAATTTGGTTTGATAAAGTGTATTACAAAAGTAACAAGCTCCTGAATTCATCTCCTTGGAGTTGAAAGAAAGCTCCCTTCTTTACTTTTCTTATAGTAGGAAGACTTCACCATGACAACCCCTTTATATCAAATCAAATGTATTTATAAAGCCCTTCCTACATCCGCTGATGTCACAAAGTGCTGTACAGAAACCCAGCCTAAAACCCAAACAGCAAGCAATGCAGATGTAGAAGCACGGCGGCTAGGGAAAAACTCCCCAGAAAGGTCGGAACCTAGGAAGAAACCTAGAGAGGAACCAGGCTATGAGGGGTGGCCAGTCCTCTTCTGGCTGTGCCGGGTGGAGATTATAACAGAACATGGCCAAGATGTTCAAATGTTCATAGATGACCAAATAACTTAAATTCACACAGTACACCTGATAAGACAGGAGAAATACTCCAGATAAAACAGACTGACCCTAGCCCCCCGACACATAAACAATTGCAGCATAAATCTCTCTCTCTCCCTCTCCCTCTCTCTGTCTAGGTGTAGCTTCTCCTAGAGCTCCTCCTCCTCCTCCTCCCCCTCCTCCCCCCCCTCTTCTCCCACCCATCCTCTCAGTTGATCCCCCAGGTGGTCAGGTGAAGCACGGCCAGACGTTATCCTTCCACTGCTCCCCCCCTCCTCCTCACTCCCAGCAGAGCCCGAAACCAGAGGCCTTCCTACTGCTGAGGACAGCTAAAGTGACTGGGCACTCCATGGGGAGGTCCATGGTCCACCCCCAGGCCTCCCTGGTGTCCCACTCCACAGCCCAGACCGGGGCCTTCCACCTGGGGCCCGTGAGGGGAGGCGAGGGGGGGTCCTACACCTGCCTCTACCAGGTTACAGTGCCTCGTCAGGGACCGGCTAATTCAACCGCCAGTCATCCAGTTCTTGTCACGGTCACAGGTGAGAGATCTGGTTGAGAGGTGAAATTACAGCTAGACACTGATCTAATGTCAGTTATGTATTTTATTCCCAATGGTTAAGGTTAGGATTGTGTGTGAGAAAAATCTGATACCCATACTCTCTCTCCATCTTTTCTCTGGTGGGCCTGCCATCCCAGAGCTGTTGCCGGTGCCCTCTCTCTCTCTCCAGAGCCAGGCTGGGGAGTGGGCCTTGGTGTGTACTGGCTCACCTGCCTTCCCTGGTGCCCGCTTCTCTCTATACCGCCTGGGAAGTACCTTCCCTGATGCCACCCGTAGTGCCCCCGCTACCCGACATCGTGCCCTTTTTGCTCTCTCATCCCTGCCTGCCCAGGACGGCCCGTTGACGGACCAGTACCAGTGCCAATACAGTTCCCTGCTGGGAGCAGAGTGGAGCCACTCAGAGAGAAGTGCACTGCTGGCTGTGCCTAGAGTCATAGGTCTGCATCTCTCTGATGTCTGTGTCTGTCTGAGCTTGTGTGCGTCAACTCACACCACTCCAGAGGCAGCCTTGAATTATTTTTCACCTATAATATTGTCTGTCATTGTCTTCCAGAAAAGACCACCATCTCCCCTTCCTCCTCACCAGGTAACTCACGGAACCACTACAATCAACAAATCACCCTCTGACGTGGTATTGATATTAGACACAGTGTGGGCTTGGTGTTTGGTATTGATATTAGACACATTGTGGGTCTGATGTTTGGTATTGATATTAGACACAGTGTGGGCTTGGTGTTTGGTATTGATATTAGACACAGTGTGGGCCTGATGTTTGGTATTGACATTAGACACAGTGTGGGCTTGGTGTTTGGTATTGATGTTAGACATAGTGTGGGCCTGATGTTTGGTATTGATATTAGACACAGTGTGGGCCTGATGTTTGGTATTGATGTTAGACACAGTGTGGGCCTGATGTTTGTTATTGATGTTAGACACAGTGTGGGTTTGGTGTTTGGTAATTGATGTTAGACACAGTGTGGGCCTGATGTTTGGTATTGATATTAGACACAGTGTGGGCCTGATGTTTGGTATTGATATTAGACACAGTGTGGGCCTGATGTTTGGTATTGATGTTAGACACAGTGTGGGCCTGATGTTTGGTATTGATGTTAGACACAGTGTGGGCTTGGTGTTTGGTATTGATATTAGACACAGTGTGGGCTTGGTGTTTGGTATTGATATTAGACACAGTGTGGGCTTGGTGTTTGGTATTGATATTAGACAGTGTGGGCTTGGTGTTTGGTATTCATGTTAGACACAGTGTGGGCCTGATGTTTGGTATTGATATTAGACACAGTGTGGGCTTGGTGTTTGGTATTGATATTAGACACAGTGTGGGCTTGGTGTTTGGTATTCATGTTAGACACAGTGTGGGCCTGATGTTTGGTATTGATGTTAGACACAGTGTGGGCCTGATGTTTGGTATTGATATTAGACACAGTGTGGGCCTGATGTTTGGTATTGATATTAGACACAGTGTGGGCTTGGTGTTTGGTATTCATGTTAGACACAGTGTGGGCTTGGTGTTTGGTAATTGATGTTAGACACAGTGTGGGCCTGATGTTTGGTATTGATATTAGACACAGTGTGGGCCTGATGTTTGGTATTGATATTAGACACAGTGTGGGCCTGATGTTTGGTATTGATATTACACACAGTGTGGGCCTGATGTTTGGTATTGATATTAGACACAGTGTGGGCCTGATGTTTGGTATTGATATTAGACACAGTGTGGGCCTGATGTTTGGTATTGATATTAGACACAGTGTGGGCCTGATGTTTGGTATTGATGTTAGACACAGTGTGGGCCTGATGTTTGGTATTGATGTTAGACACAGTGTGGGCCTGATGTTTGGTATTGATATTAGACACAGTGTGGGCCTGATGTTTGGTATTGATGTTAGACACAGTGTGGGCCTGATGTTTGGTATTGATATTAGACACAGTGTGGGCCTGATGTTTGGTATTGATATTAGACACAGTGTGGGCTTGGTGTTTGGTATTGATATTAGACACAGTGTGGGCCTGATGTTTGGTATTGATATTAGACACAGTGTGGGCCTGATGTTTGGTATTGATGTTAGACACAGTGTGGGCTTGGTGTTTGGTATTGATATTAGACACAGTGTGGGCTTGGTGTTTGGTATTGATATTAGACACATTGTGGGCCTGATGTTTGGTATTGATGTTAGACACAGTGTGGGCTTGGTGTTTGGTATTGATATTAGACACATTGTGGGCCTGATGTTTGGTATTGATGTTAGACACAGACACAATTTCCACAGATTTGTCATTCTCCCAAAAATGTCCAATAATTATAACCTGGAAATTACAACGACATTTCCTGTTGCTGCAGGATTAGTTTCCTGCTGTAGCAAACTGGCTCTATCTAAGATAATACGTATGCATATGGGGGCTCGTTGATTGACAGGTGATATTGTCTTTCTGGTAGGGCTGACTGGAGTGGACTGGCCTCTGGTGTTGGGATATCTTTCTGTTGTGGTTCTGTTCTTCATTGTACTGGTGGGCGTGGGTGTGGCGGTGCAGAGGAAAGGTAATGTTACACCTGTTAACCTATACTCTGTTCCCAGAACAGTTTGTGCTCTCTTGTCAACCAGGAGCGGTTTACCTTAATAAGAGTTGGCAGGACAGCACAAACTGATCTGGGATCAGGCTAGTAAACCTTTAAAGAAATGTCCTTTACCATTCAAAATATGACATCACTGACTCTGTTCATTACACCTTTTCAGTTTTTAATTCTCTTCTCTCGTTTCTCTTCTCATTGTCCAGTTAAGGTGATGGCGGAAGAAAAGCGTAAAAGGTGGGTGTTGGATCCTCTATGAGTCTCTAACTTTCAGGGAAGTACAGTAATATCATAGAGCATGAGATGTTTTAGAATAGTTTTCTAATAGTATTTCTCCCTTTAGAATAGTTTCTAATAGTATTTCTCCCTTCAGAATAGTATTTCTATTAGTATTTCTCCCTTTAGAATAGTATTTCTAATAGTATTTCTCCCTTTAGAATAGTATTTCTAATAGTATTTCTCCCTTTAGTATCATTTTTCAAATAGTATTTCTCCCTTTAGAAAAGTTTTCTAATAGTATTTCTCCCTTTAGAAAAGTTTTCTAATAGTATTTCTCCCTTTAGAAAAGTTTTCTAATAGTATTTCTCCCTTTAGAAAAGTTTTCTAATAGTATTTCTCCCTTTAGAATAGTTTTCTAATAGTATTTCTCCCTTCAGAATAGTTTTCTAATAGTATTTATCCCTTCAGAATAGTATTTCTAATAGTATTTCTCCCTTTAGAATAGTAATTCTAACAGTATTTCTCCCTTTAGTATCATTTTTCAAATAGTTTTTCTCCCTTTAGAATAGTTTTCTAATCATATTTCTCCCCTTAGAATAGTATTTCTAATAGTATTTCTCCCTTTAGAATAGTTTTCTAATAGTATTTATCTCGTTAGAATAGTTTTCTAATAGTATTTCTCCCTTTAGAATAGTTTTCTAATAGTATTTCTCCCTTTAGAATAGTTTTCTAATAGTATTTCTCCCTTTAGAAAAGTTTTCTAATAGTATTTCTCCCTTTAGAATAGTTTTCTAATAGTATTTCTCCCTTCAGAATAGTTTTCTAATAGTATTTATCCCTTCAGAATAGTATTTCTAATAGTATTTCTCCCTTTAGAATAGTAATTCTAACAGTATTTCTCCCTTTAGTATCATTTTTCAAATAGTTTTTCTCCCTTTAGAATAGTTTTCCAATCATATTTCTACCCTTAGAATAGTATTTCTAATAGTATTTCTCCCTTTAGAATAGTTTTCTAATAGTATTTATCTCGTTAGAATAGTTTTCTAATAGTATTTCTCCCTTTAGAATAGTTTTCTAATAGTATTTCTAATAGTATTTCTCCCTTTAGAATAGTTTTCGAATAGTTTTTCTCCTTTTAGAATAGTTTTCTAATAGTATTTCTCCCTTTAAAATAGTATTTCTAGTAGTATTTCTCTCTTGTGTCTAGGGAGGGGGCTCTTCTATGGGCCAAGCTTCATTCCGGGGACCATGTTCTTGGTGAGTGTTTGTAAGTGAATAGAGTGATTCAATGATCTCATGTCTCATAATGCCTTCATATAGTCATCAGCACTGACATCCTTCTTTACATGATTCTGTTTGTTTGTGTTGTTGTTTTCCAGACCTCACCCTCAAACGTGTCAGCATTACCTCTCAGGTAAGGTCTCTCTCTCTCCAATTCAACTCAATATACTTTGTTATTTATCTAAAAGGTCAACCTACTCTCATTGACTTCCTCCACCTTTTGGACGCCTAAGCAACAACCACATGTCTAATCATACATCACAACTATATCTCTCTCATAGACTTTATTGACATGGAAAGTTAAATGACTTACATTGTCAGAATATATATATATATATATATATATATATATATATATATATATATATAAGAAATTGAGGGACCAACAGCAATAACAATAGTAGTAGTGGAAATGGGATTACCATGAACAGCAACTACAACAACAATATCAATGGGAATAATAATACATTAAAGCAATGTTAGTAGACCAGTCTCAACCTGACTGAGAAGCCACATGGCTTGGTATGAAAAGCAAAACAACATGGGAAATATTATTGACATTACATTGCACTTTTTATTGGCTGACCCTCAGGTTGTGTGCTCCCTGAGTCTGTACCTAGTCAGTGTTTCCCTCAGTTTTCTATCAGTCACAGTGGTCAGATAGTCTGCCACCATGTACTGTCTGTTTAGAGCCAAATAGCATTGAAGTTTACTTAGATTTTCTTGTGGTGTCTTTCCAATAGGTGATATATTTATATTTATATATTTTATTTTTGTTTTGTGATGATTTGGTTGGGCCAGATTTTCTGAGTGCTGTCCTGAGGCTCTATGGGGTTGGTTTGGGTTGGTGAACTGAGCCCCAGAACCAGCTGGCTGAGGGGACTCTTCCCTTGTTTCATGTGTTGACATTATAGGACTTAGTGATGGAATGTTTTGGGGTCACTTGTTTTTATATGGTTGTAAAATTTGCAGGCTCGTTTTTCAATTCGAATAAGGAGGGTGTATTGGCCCAATTCTGAATATTTCTTTGCACTTGCAATACAGTCTTGCAAAACACTGCATGTAGTATTTCGATGGGATGTTTGTCTCATTTAGTAAATTCATTATTAGAGATTGGACCACATACTTCCCTGCCATATAGAGCAATTGGTTCTATAACTGATTGGAACATTTTGAGCCAGATTCTAATTGAAATTTAGATTTTAATGTTCCTTTTAATGGCATAGAATGCTCTTCTTGCTTTGTCTCAGCTCGTTTACAGCCATGTGAAAGCTACCTGTCTTGTTGATATTTAGTCCTAGATACGTGTCATTTTGGTGTGTTGTAATAGAACTGTGTCCAAATAGAATCATTATATTCAGGTTTATTAGGTTAACTGTCAGAGCCCAGGTCTGACAGAACCTGTGACGGCGATCTAGGTGCTGCTGTAACCCCTCCTTAGTGGGAGACAGCAGCACCAGGTCATTTGCGTACAGCAGACACTTGATTTCGGTGTTGTGTACGGTGAAACCAGTTGCTTCAGATTCGTCTAATGTTTTTGCCAATTCATTAATGTAGATGTTAAATAGTGTTGGACTTATTGAGCAGCCCTGTTTCACTCCCTGTCCCTGAGAGAAGAAGTCTGTTTGCTTGTTGTTAATTCATTAATTAATGTAGATGTTAAATAGTGTTGGACTTATTGAGCAGCCCTGTTTCACTCCCTGTCCCTGAGAGAAGAAGTCTGTTTGCTTGTTGCAAAACACATATTTGTTTTTAGTGTACATTGATTTAATAACATCATTATGTTTTCCTCCAATACCACTTTCTATTAGTTCATTTAAAAAAAAGACTTGTGTGTCAAATTGAGTAGATTGGGCCTTTGTTTTGGTTTACTCGTTGGTCAATTAGAGTGTGGAGGGTGTAAATGTGGTCTGTTGTACAATTTCTTTTTTTTTTTAAATTCTGGCTTCTGCTCAGGACGTTGTGTTCATCAAGGAAATGACGTAGTCTACTATTTATGATACTGCCGAGAATTTTCCCCAAGTTGCTGTTAACGCAAATTCCTCTGTCATTATTTGGGTCAAATGTGTCTCCCTTTTTATAGATTGGTCTGACCAATCCTTGGTTCCAGAAATAGGCGGAAATGCCTTCAGTGAGGATAATGTTGAAGAGTTTGAGTATAGCCAATTTGAATTTGTGATCTGTAAATTATATCATTTTCATTTAAAATACCATCAGCACCACAGGCCTATTTGGGTTGGAGAGTATATCGTTTTTCCAATCATTCTTCTTCTGTAGTTGGGGTATCCACAGGATTCTGATAGTCTTTGAATGCTGATTCAAGTATTTGATATTGTTCTTTGTTATATTGCTGTAGAGGTTTGCAAAGATGATTTCTCCACATATCCCCATTTTGGATAGCCAATTCCTCATGATGAGATTTGTTTCATTTATTCAAATTCTCCCGGAAGTGGTTTGATTCTATGGATTCCACAGTTCCATTCAGCTGATTTCTAATGTGCTGTTCCTTTTTTGTTCTTAGGGTGTGTTTGTATTGCTTCAGTGTTTCCCCATATTGAAGGCGTATATTGTTGTTGTCTGATTCTGTGTTTTGCATTAGATATAGTTCTCAATGACTTTCTTCGATTTTTGCAATCATTATCAAACCATTTTTGATTATCTATTATTTTTGGTTTGCTCTTATGTTTCTTTAGATTAGCCAAGGAGGCTCCTTTGTCAAATACAGTGGGGCAAAAAAGTATTTAGTCAGCCACCAATTGTGCAAGTTCTCCCACTAAAAAAGATGAGAGAGGCCTGTAATTTTCATCATAGGTACACTTCAATTATGACAGACAAATAGAGAAAAAAAATCCAGAAAATCACATTGTAGGATTTTTTATGAATTCATTTGCAAATTATGGTGGAAAATAAGTATTTGGGGTTTGAAGCTGGGGTGTGGCTCGTCTGGGTAGGTTTGAAGCTGGGCTGAGCTGAGCTGGGCTGGCCTGAGCTGCACTGGCTGTGGTGGGCGTTGAGGTTGGTGGTGCTGTGGCCGGGGCTGGGGGAGCCTGGGTGCTGGTCCGGGGTGTTGCCTTAGTGATCTCGGGGGTGGAGATTGTTTCGCTGTTTCTGGGTGGAGAGGTCGGGTTTAAAGTCCTTGAGAGTCTTGGCAAGGATGGTGACTGTCTCCCTGTACAGGTGAACATGGTCCTAGAGAAAGTCCAGATCGAGGGTGGGATGGTGGGCCAAGTGTACATTGACGTTTATTCTGTGGATTGTGGCAGGGTGGAAGTCCTTCCTCTGTAGAGGGGTTGACACCACGATCCAAGAGTTGGGGGAAGATTGCAGAGATCTCTCTCACTCTCATTTCTGGGTTATATTGGCAAGGGAAACATATGTTAACATTTCCAAAGCAAGTGGAGTAGATCATTTACAGTAAAATTAATGGTAAACATTACACTCACAGAAGTTCCAAAAGAATAAAGACATTTCCAATGTCATATTATGTCTATATACAGTGTTGTAACAATGTGCAAATAGTTCAAGTACAAAAGGGAAAATAATGAAACATCACTATGTTTGTTTTCACAACGGGGTTTGTTCTTCACTGGTTGCCCTTTTCTTGTCACAACAGTAGTGAGCACATAGCCGGTCTTCTCTTGAGAGCCATGTCTGCCTACGACGGCCTTTCTCAATAGCAAGGCTACGCTCACTGAGTCTGTACATAGTCAAAGCTTTCCTTAAGCCTGGGTCAGTCACAGTGGTCAGCTATTCTGCCACTGTGTACTCTCTGTCTAGGGCCAAATAGCATTCTAGTTTGCTCTGTTTTTGTTGTTGATTCTTTCCAATGTGTCAAGTAATGATCTCATGTGTTGGTTGGGTCTAAATGTGTTGCTGTCCTGGGGCTCTGTGGTCTCTGTCTGCCTCCCTACTGAACACAAACACAATTTGAGTCAACTTCCCATGACTGTGACCTGGGCCAGCCTGCATGGGCCCTCCTCCTCTCGTTAGCTGTAATCATCTCATTAATTAGCTTGATGAGGTGGACTTATTAAGCTAAACCCTCTCCCCAGACAAGGTGCTAGTATATGGGTTACCGTGGACAGAGTCACCACGATGCTATCGTCACGACTTCATGTGAAGCTATAATCCATCAGGGGAAACGGACTGTCTTTGGATCCTAATTAGCCTTCTAAAGGAAGTGTTTAGATTTTACGTAATGAAACCACATTTGTGCGTGCATGTGTTGCTTCAAAAGAAAAAGGAAGTTTTCAAATTTGACTTAAATGTGCTGTAATAATGAAACCGCGCGTGTGTGTGTGTGTGTGTGTGTGTGTGTGTGTGCGTGTGTAGGAATGGGGTAACGACGACAGAGCAGCAGAGACAGCCTTCAGCAGGTCCCCTCCATGGAGAACTCTCTCTACATTTGGCAACACACCATCCTCCTGACCTCTTTCACCTCTCTCTCGTTCCCTCTATTCTCACTCGCTCGCTCGCTCTCTATTCCTTTTTCTGTCCATCTTCTTATGTCTCTCTCCCTGACCCTTCTCATCTCTATACAGTACTTCTCTTCATGCTCCCTGTCCTTTCTGATCTCTCGTTCTCTCTGTCACCTTTCCTTTTCCTCTCCATCCTTCTTCTCTCTCTTTCCCTCTCCATCCTTCTTCTCTCTCTTTCCCTCTCCATCCTTCTTCTCTCTCTGTCCCTCTCCATCCTTCTTTTCTCTCTGTCCCTCTCCATCCTTCTTCTCTCTCTTTCCCTCTCCATCCTTCTTTTCTCTCTCCCTGAACCCTTTCCCTCTCTATCCCTCTCTTCTCTCTCCCTGAACCCTTTCCCTCTCCATCCTTCTTTTCTCTCTCCATAAACCCTTTCCCTCTCTATCCCTCTCTTCTCTCTCCCTGAACCCTTTCCCTCTCTATCCCTCTCTTCTCTCTCCCTGAACCCTTTCCCTCTCTATCCCTCTCTTCTCTCTCCCTGAACCCTTTCCCTCTCTATCCCTCTCTTCTCTCTCCCTGAACCCTTTCCCTCTCTTCTCTCTCCCTGAACCCGTTTCTTTTCTATCTATCTATATTAATTTATCTAAAAGGTCAACCTACTCTCTTTGACTTCCTCCACCTTTTGGACATCTAAGCAACAACCACATGTCTAATCATACATCACAGCTCTCTCTATCTATGGGAAACATGTTCTCTCTGTTTACATTTATGGCTGAAAAAATAGCCGTGATTACAGGAACAGAGAAGTCCACATTTCCTCTAACGTGTTGAGTTTCACAAGTTTGCATTAGGTCACTTTCACTGAATCTTATTGAATTTCATCAGTTGTTTCATGTACATAAAATGTATTTTATAATAAAAGCTGTAATTTAATTCTAGCGGCTTCAGGTGTTTGAGTGTGATGCACGAGGACTTATTTTCACTCTTTTCTGAAAGTAAGGCCACATGTAAAAATATGTGAAATGTCCCTTTAATCAAGAGTATTCATTTGCCCTACAAATGTTTTTAACATTGAAGTTCCATGAAAGAGACACTAGAGGGCACTCTCCGTGAAGAGTTTGTACTTTAACAGCGATAGCTTCTCTTTTACAATTTGTCAGCTGGAAATGATTGAACGTGCGTCAGTTCAGCTCCACCTCCCCAGTTTAATGTCTCACCCACAGTTATTGTCAGTGGAAAAACGTAAGAGAGGGCCAGGTTACAGCAAACCCTAGACCTCTGGAACAATGTGTTCACAATACACACAGGAGAGGAAACCACATATTGTCATGCATTATAATCAGATGTGTGGTTGTTGCTTAGATGTCCAAAAGGCGGAGGAAGCCAATGAGACACACTGCTAGACCGATACTGAAACGGCACAACGCATTACTAAAGGCAGAGCGAGGAGAGAAGTATTGTGGTGATACATCACTGATACTTGTTTATGAGTTTCTATTACAGACTATAAATCACACAAGTAATAGTAGCATCATTGTACCGGTGGCAATTGGTCAGAAAGGCCACTCTGTATGACTCCTAGTTGTTTAAGTCGGACAGGGTTGACATGGGATCGCTGCTAGCCGGACCTGTGAGTTTACAGGTGGCCGTGAGATAAGACTTCAGGAGATAAGAGCTGCTGACGATTATCCCAAATGGTACCCTATTCTTGATATAGTGCACTACTTCTGACCAGGGCCCATAGGGCTTTGGGCAAAAGTAGTGCCCTGCATAGGGAATAGGGTACCCACTAATCCAGCACCACTGTTCAAGCCAAAGGCTGCTCTCTATTCAAAACACTCCACATGAATATGAGTTAATGGATGACCTGGGCACCCTACTTCTTTACTGTAGTACTTCACTGTAAGTATATTGCCTGCTATATGGGGACACACGTCACCCTATGAGGCCTGGTCAAAAGTAGTGCGCTACATATAGGGAATAGGGTACCATTTTGGATACCTCCCAGGAATTTCTGTTGTATGAATATGTAACGGCCCATGATGGTTTGAAGGAGTGATGTGATTGTTGAGCACAAATCTACAATCCCTCAGGTCAGGACGAAGGATGTTGTTTCTGCAATAACCATTGGCTTATTGCCTGGAAGGAAGCAGAAATATCATTGTTTTAAAGGTGCCTGGAAATAGAGACTGTACAGTAGGACCACGACACCCTTGCTGAGCATCGATCGTCACGTTCCTGAACGAGACATGTCCTTCATTTAGGGTCAACACCGATGCTTTTTTCACACGTTTCTGACCCTGTCAATACCGTGATTATCACATGGTCCTTTACAGCACCGTTCCAGACACTATGGAGGATGAATAACCAGGCCCGCTCAATACAGCTCTGCTCGGTAGTGTGAAAAGAGTACAACCCTCCCTCTTCAACCATAAGATATTCAGTACGACCCTCCCTCTTCAACCATAAGATATTCAGTAGCTCTAAGAGTACGACCCTCCCTCTTCAACCATAAGATATTCAGTACGACCCTCCCTCTTCAACCATAAGATATTCAGTAGCTCTAAGAGTACGACCCTCCCACTTCAACCATAAGATATTCAGTACGACCCTCCCTCTTCAACCATAAGATATTCAGTAGCTCTAAGAGTACGACCCTCCCTCTTCAACCATAAGATATTCAGTACGACCCTCCCTCTTCAACCATAAGATATTCAGTAGCTCTAAGAGTACGACCCTCCCTCTTCAACCATAAGATATTCAGTAGCTCTAAGAGTACGACCCTCCCACTTCAACCATAAGATATTCAGTACGACCCTCCCTCTTCAACCATAAGATATTCAGTAGCTCTAAGAGTACGACCCTCCCTCTTCAACCATAAGATATTCAGTACGACCCTCCCTCTTCAACCATAAGACATTCAGCAGCTCTGTGTGTTTTACTAACTGAAGTATTTCATTCATTTCGCTGTTCTGCCAGGTATCAAAAGAACAGAGCACACACCCACACAGGGCATGCAAAACTTCCATTCATCTAGAACACACACACACTTGCCTGTGAGTAGGGACTATTACTGGCGTCGTGCACCTGGTATCTGTATGGTGTTTGTCAGCATACCTGACTGTTGTAGGCTACTGTAGGCTGACAATGCCCCACCCAGTCCTAGGAGGCCATGCATACAATAGGGAAATAAGGTTTTACATGGCTCCTTGTAAATGAATGGGAGATGAAAACTGAACTATTGCCTACCGATCCCATCTCAGTGAAGAAGGCACACGGTGTTTACTGGCATGTTGGGTTACAAAACGCACAAAACGCACATAACTCTCTGATTATTCTGTCCTTGCCACAAAGACCCATTACAACAGACCGACTAATCCACCCAACACCGTCACACCACAACGCTACAGTCATGCATTCAGGCTGTTGGATGAATGTTTTGTCAAGGTAACATTCAGGTCAAATTCAGGCTTGTATAAAGCTGCTTTGGTTGGAGATTTGCGTTTACAGAATTGATTATTGAAGGCATAGTGCAGATAGATCTTGTAGTATTTTGCTCATCGGTCCATTCATTGGGCCCCGATCATGTGCATGTCATTGTCAGCAGTCAAGTTTTTAAGATAGAGTACTTATATTAAATAAGTGTTCAATTCTATACTTGATCCCTTCATGTGGTGGTATCCACACTGTCATTGTCCAGGTGTCATCATTAAAGTATGTGATGAGGTGTGTTTGATTTATTCTTGAAAATGAAGTTCTGTCAGGTGAAATATCATTTTGATGTTCTATATCAACAGTTAGGTTGACTTTCCATGTAACTTGGTATCATACAATATTACTCAGATAAAATGTGTGTATTATGAATGAGTTGTTATACAGACGATGGCGCTGGTTAATCGTGTGCGTGTCATATTATTCATTTTGTGCACCGCCAGCGTTGCTATGGCAGCACCAATGACAGACAGCCCATAGTGTTTGCCAGCACCAATGGGCTACGTCCAGTCAGACTGGAACTGTTGAATTATTCAAAGGAGAGATTGGGGAGGTCACTAAAAGTGTGATATTCAGATCTTATGATCTCACCTGTGTGGTTCAGTGTATGGTTCAGTGTATGGTTCAGTGTATGGTTCAGTGTATGGTTCAGTGTGTGGTTCTATGTATGGTTCAGTGTATGGTTCAGTGTGTGGTTCAGTGTATGGTTCAGTGTATGGTTCAGTGTATGGTTCAGTGTATGGTTCAGTGTGTGGTTCTATGTATGGGTCAGTGTATGGTTCAGTGTATGGTTCAGTGTGTGGTTCAGTGTATGGTTCATTGTATGGTTCATTGTATGGTTCAGTGAGCGTGTGATTTGATTTATTTCATTTAACCATGCTAGTCAATTAAGAACCCATTCTTCTTTATAATAATGGCCTGGGAGGAGGTAAAAGGCCTCCTGTGGGGACGGGGGATAAACATTCTCTTGTTAAAGAACTGTAAGACAAAACAGACAGAAGACACTGGCAACAGCACAACCAGAACAGCAAATAAACAGTGGATGGGTGTGTGTGTGAAGTGAAACAACATTCTTCCTTACATAAGGAAATGCAAACTAGTGACAGCTAGAAACAGCTGCATGTCTCAACAACCTGTTCATCTATTTGTCCTTTGAACTCCTCCAGGGACACCAGGTTCTGTCGATAGGTTGGCTTGGATTCCAACACCAGAGGGAACCACCCTTTTCCCATGCTTGGTCCTAATTCGGTACTGTTAGCATAAAACAAGATTGAGATCTGAGTTGTATGTGTTCTCATTTCGAGCTGGAAGAGAGGATAGATAAAACGTCATTTTTCCTAAAATGGTCTTCAGAATAAAATGTGCCAGTGTTTTGTTTGTGTCCACAACACTAGAGATCACAGTGGTGAGTTGGACCTCTCTGATTGGTGACAAAACGAAGGGCTGCATGACACAGAGTCAAGAGCCTTCAGTGTGGAGCGTGAAGCTTGCTCATTAATAGTATCACCATAGTCCAACACAGAGAGAAAAGTACAACGAATCAATTCCTTTCTGGCAGCAAAGGAAAAACAAGCTTTGTGTCGGTAGAAAAACCCAAAACGCAGCTTGAGTTTCCTGACAAGGTTCTCTACATGAGTGGTGAAGCTCACATTCTCATCCACCCAAACTCCCAGATATTTGGATGTTTCCAAGGTATTAATTACATGGGTTTCAGTGTTTATTATTGGAAAATACCGTACAGGTTTTAGAGGAATTCAGAACAAGCTTCAAATGGAACAGATTCTGTTGAAGGATGTTAAAACAGGGATGTTAAAACAGGTTGAAGGATGTTAAAACAGGGATGTTAAAACAGGTTGAAGGATGTTAAAACAGGGATGTTAAAACAGGTTGAAGGATGTTAAAACAGGTTGGAGCTTTTTCAAAAGCCAAAGTCAAACTGCTGCCACTTGAATAAGGAACAGTGTCATCCGCATAAAAACGTACATCAGCTGCCTCAATATTTTTCCCAATTTAGTTGAACTACAGACAAACAACAGGGGACCTAAAACGCATCCTTGAGGCACAACTCTACGGCACAGAGCGCAGAAGAAGTACAGTGCATTCGGGAAGTATTCAGACCCCTTCTCTTTTTCCACATCTTGTTACATTACAGCCTTGTTCTAAAATCGATTAAATAAATAAAAAATCCTCATCAATCTACACACAATACCCCATACAATACCCCATACAACACCCCATACAATACCCCATACTTGGCCACTGTTAAATCTGTAGCGTAAAGCGGGTACAGCCTCAGTGTTCCCACTAAACGCTCAGCCTCAGTGTTCACAGTAAACGCTCAGCCTCAGTGTTCACAGTAAACGCTCAGTCTCAGTGTTCACAGTAAACGCTCAGCCTCAGTGTTCACAGTAAACGCTCAGCCTCAGTGTTCACAGTAAACGCTCAGCCTCAGTGTTCACAGTAAACGCTCAGCCTCAGTGTTCACAGTAAACGCTCAGCCTCAGTGTTCACAGTAAACGCTCAGCCTCAGTGTTCACAGTAAATGCTCAGCCTCAGTGTTCACAGTAAACGCTCAGCCTCAGTGTTCCCACTAAACGCTCGCTGGAAGTTGCACAGAACTTTCCCAACCTTCAAGTTAGCCAGCCGCAACTTCCAGCACGCGTTTAGCTCAATCATTGTTCGACACAACCACCCAAAAAGGGCAAGGTACATGTTAGGCGTTTTAACTTGAAACAAAACTCTACTAAGACACACCATTGATGTCATTGTGACTATGCTGTCATTCATTGATTGAGTGTATGACATTTGTACGCCGTATGCCTGTGTCAACCCAGCCCAAAGGCAGTAAAAACTGGGCAAGGCTCGCGAGTTATCCCGTGACAGTGGGTGATCCACCCTGCTGATACAACAGCTCCTCACATCACCACTACTGTGTGTGCACCTAGTCCTTCTTCCTTGAAGGTGTGTTTCAGTAGCAATCAGACACAAACATGAACGCAGAAAGACATTGAGTTTACATGTATGTATTTGTTCATCTTGACTACTTTATGGAAATCAGAGACATACTGTACGTGCCAAAAATCATCTTGCATAAAAACACTATCTCTGATGAATGATTATGCTAGAATGGTATCATACATTAGATTTTGCAGTATTTACTATGTTGACTGACTTGATTTGTGACGGAATGTAGGTTACATTTATTAATGATCACTTATTAAATGCACATAATTATATCATAATGCCAACTTACATTCTGTAGAAACGGCTTATCTATAGTAAATAGAAACTACGGGGAAGGAAATATTCTCCCAAAATAGATTTGTCACAAAATGTGCATTATATACATATCCATATAAATCCATGCTGAGACATGTGCTTCAGAAACAATACAACGCAACCCATTTCAACGTCCTTCAACCCTCACAAAAACCGTACTGTAGAGACTCGGCCAGTCTCTTCTGGTAAAAACATCTTCCAATGACCATCCACTGGTTCCAACCCCCCCCCCCCCCCCCCCCCCCCCCCACTACATTCCAAAGCTCCAATTTACAGTTCAGTTCCAAAGTTCTGTTATGACATTCAAATGGTTCCAACAGTCCAGAGTTCCAACTCCCAAAACCTCTGTTTCTCCAGTGCATTTTCAGATATTCTACTTCCCTGGTTGTCTGTTTCCAATTCTTCATTCCAATGATCTGGTTTCTTCCCGTCCTTCCCCTGAGCTTTCAGCAGTAGATCTGGGCCTGTATTCATAGACCATCTCATAATAGGAGTACTGATCTAGGGTCACGTCCCCCATTGTCTATGTAATCTTGTTCATAATGCTCTAAAAGGACAAACTGACACAAGGTCTGTCTTAGTCCTCCTCCTCCCCTCCATGGCCGTTCATCACCTGGCCGGACTCCCAGCGCTGCAGGAGAGGAGTCTTCTGTCTGGGGGTCCGTGGGCTCTGGAGGCCCTGGAAAGAAGAGAAGGTGAAAAAGAGAGTGAGGGAGACAAGTGTGTGTGTGTGAGAGAGAGAGAGAGAAAGAGATAAGAGAGAAATATGAGAGAAGCAGACAACGCGAAAGAGAGTAGAAAGTGAAAAGGGGACATCGAGAAAGAGAAAGAGTAGAGGAGATTTATAATGACGGGGAATAGAGAGTAGAGGAAGTTATAATAGAGAGTAGAGGGAGTTATAATAGAGGGAGTTATAATAGAGAGTAGAGGGAGTTATAATAGAGAGTAGAGGGAGTTATAATAGAGAGTAGAGGGAGTTATAATAGAGAGTAGAGGGAGTTATAATAGAGAATATAGGGAGTTATAATAGAGAGTAGAGGGAGTTATAATAGAGAGTAGAGGGAGTTATAATAGAGAGTAGAGGGAGTTATAATAGAGAGTAGAGGGAGTTATAATAGAGAGTAGAGGGAGTTATAATAGAGAGTAGAGGGAGTTATAATAGAGAGTAGAGGGAGTTATAATAGAGAGTAGAGGGAGTTATAATAGAGAGTAGAGGGAGTTATAATAGAGGGAGTTATAATAGAGGGAGTTATAATAGAGGGAGTTATAATAGAGAGTAGAGGGAGTTATAATAGAGAGTAGAGGGAGTTATAATCGAAAGTAGAGGGAGTTATAATAGAGAGTAGAGGGAGTTATAATAGAGAGTAGAGGGAGTTATAATAGAGAGTAGAGGGAGTTACAATAGAGAGTAGAGGGAGTTATAATAGAGAGTATAGGGAGTTATAGTAGAGAGTATAGGGAGTTATAGTAGAGAGTAGACAGAGTTTTAATAGAGGGAGTTATAATAGAGAGTAGAGGGAGTTATAATAGAGAGTACAGGGAGTTATAATAGAGAGTAGAGGAAGTTATAATAGAGAGTAGAGGGAGTTATAATAGAGAGTAGAGGGAGTTATAATAGAGAGTAGAGGGAGTTATAATAGAGAGTAGAGGGAGTTATAATAGAGAGTAGAGGGAGTTATAATAGAGGGAGTTACAGTGCCTTGCAAAAGTATTCGGCCCCCTTGAACTTTGCGACCTTTTGCCACATTTCAGGCTTCAAACATAAAGATATAAAACTGTATTTTTTTGTGAAGAATCAACAACAAGTGGGACACAATCATGAAGTGGAACGACATTTATTGGACATTTCAAACTTTTTTAACAAATCAAAAACTGAAAAATTGGGCGTGCAGAAAAATTGGGCGAAGCAGACAACGCGAAAGAGAGTAGAAAGTGAAAAGGGGACATTGAGAAAGAGAAAGAGTAGAGGAGATTTATTATGATGGGGAATAGAGAGTAGAGGAAGTTATAATAGAGAGGGAGTTATAATAGAGGGAGTTATAATAGAGAGTAGAGGGAGTTATAATAGAGAGTAGAGGGAGTTATAATAGAGGGAGTTATAATAGAGAGTAGAGGGAGTTATAATAGAGAGTAGAGGGAGTTATAATAGAGGGAGTTATAATAGAGAGTAGAGGGAGTTATAATAGAGAGTAGAGGGAGTTATAATAGAGAGTATAGGGAGTTATAGTAGAGAGTAGAGGGAGTTATAGTAGAGAGTAGAGGGAGTTATAATAGAGAGTAGAGAGAGTTATAATAGAGGGAGTTATAATAGAGAGTAGAGGGAGTTATAATAGAGAGTAGAGGGAGTTATAATAGAGAGTAGAGGGAGTTATAATAGAGAGTAGAGGGAGTTATAATAGAGAGTAGAGGGAGTTATAATAGAGAGTAGAGGGAGTTATAATCGAGAGTAGAGGGAGTTATAATAGAGAGTAGAGGGAGTTATAATAGAGAGTAGAGGGAGTTACAATAGAGAGTAGAGGGAGTTATAATAGAGAGTATAGGGAGTTATAGTAGAGAGTATAGGGAGTTATAGTAGAGAGTAGAGGGAGTTATAGTAGAGAGTAGAGGGAGTTTTAATAGAGGGAGTTATAATAGAGAGTAGAGGGAGTTATAATAGAGAGTAGAGGGAGTTATAATAGAGAGTAGAGGGAGTTATAATAGAGAGTAGAGGGAGTTATAATATAGGGAGTTATAATAGAGAGTAGAGGGAGTTATAATAGAGGGAGTTATAATAGAGAGTAGAGGGAGTTATAATAGAGAGTAGAGGGAGTTATAATAGAGAGTAGAGGGAGTTATAATAGAGAGTAGAGGGAGTTATAATAGAGAGTAGAGGGAGTTATAATAGAGAGTAGAGGGAGTTATAATAGAGAGTAGAGGGAGTTATAATAGAGAGTAGAGGGAGTTATAATAGAGAGTAGAGGGAGTTATAATAGAGAGTAGAGGGAGTTATAATAGAGAGTAGAGGTAGTTATAATAGAGAGTAAGGGGAGTTATAATAGAGGGAGTTATAATAGAGAGTAGAGGGAGTTATAATAGAGAGTAGAAGGAGTTATAATAGAGGGAGTTATAATAGAGAGTAGAGGAAGTTATAATAGAGAGTATAGGGAATTATAGTAGAGAGTAGAGGGAGTTATAGTAGAGAGTAGAGGGAGTTATAATAGAGAGTAGAGAGAGTTATAATAGAGGGAGTTATAATAGAGAGTAGAGGGAGTTATAGTAGAGAGTAGAGGGAGTTATAGTAGAGAGTAGAGGGAGTTATAATAGAGAGTAGAGAGAGTTATAATAGAGGGAGTTATAATAGAGAGTAGAGGGAGTTATAGTAGAGAGTAGAGGGAGTTATAGTAGAGAGTAGAGGGAGTTATAATAGAGGAAGTTATAGTAGAGAGTAGAGGGAGTTATAATAGAGAGTAGAGGGAGTTATAATAGAGAGTAGAGGGAGTTTTAATAGAGAGTAGAGAAGTTAGAAAAGAGGGGATGATGAAAAAGGATGATTTGAGGTCATCTCATGGATCAACATCGTTGCTTTGTAAACATCAGGTGTAGACGAGCAGTGAAATTCTTACTTATGGGTCCTTTTCCAACAATGCAGTTAAAGATAAAGCTAAAAAATAAACATCTAATTAAAATGTGAATCTATTAGACCGTAATCCATAACCATGATATGCTATTTTCAGGGCTCTGCTCTAAGTTGACAAGCATCGCTATCTTTCTCCCTCCATCCGTTACTATTGAATCTTTCTTATCAGTAGTCTGTGTAGATAAACACTGTAGATAATGTAGCAGGCAGAATGACTGTAGTCTGGTCCCAGATCCCTTTGTGCTTTCTTGCCAATTGAACCCCTTTGATCATTGTCAGCACAAACTGATCTTGGACCAGGCTAAAGGGACTGCATGGGGCTCAGTCTAGGGAACAGTGCTTCTAGCTGTCAGACTGGTTTACAATTATGTCAGATTTATAAAGTTGCAGTCAGCTGATGCTAATCTTGTAGTCACTTCAGGTTCAGAGAGATGTGTAACCCAAGAGAGCAACCGTGGAGAAACTCAAGAGGGACTCTCTCTTTCTCTCCACTTTCATTCTGTCTCTCTTTTGCTCTTTCTCTCACTCTCTCGCGCTCCTTCCGTACCCAAACTCTATTCACATTTCTAATCCACTGCACTCTTCTCTCCTTCCCTCTCTCCCCCTTCTCTCTCTTATCTCAATTGATTAAGGAAGCTCCTTATACGATCAGATGTGGTGTTATTAGCTCTGAGGGCTGAATTCACTGAGAAAATGCAACCAATGGAAAATGTACACGTGATCTGGTGCTACAGTATATATGGAACCAGACTTAAATGTTGAGTCTAATGTAGAGATAGTGTCCTGGTGTTTATGTATGAAGTAGAGAGAGGACATGGTTGTTTATGTATGAAGTATAGAGAGGACATGGTTGTTTATGTATGAAGTATAGAGAGGACATGGTTGTTATGTATGAAGTATAGAGAGAGGACATGGTTGTTTATGTATGAAGTATAGAGAGAGGACATGGTTGTTATGTATGAAGTATGGAGAGGACATGGTTGTTATGTATGAAGTATAGAGAGAGGACATGGTTGTTTATGTATGAAGTAGAGAGAGGACATGGTTGTTATGTATGAAGTATAGAGAGGACATGGTTGTTTATGTATGAAGTATAGAGAGGACATGGTTGTTATGTATGAAGTAGAGAGAGGACATGGTTGTTTATGTATGAAGTATGGAGAGGACATGGTTGTTTATGTATGAAGTAGAGAGAGGACATGGTTGTTATGTATGAAGTAGAGAGAGGAAATGGTTGTTTATGTATGAAGTATAGAGGGGACATGGTTGTTATGTATGAAGTATAGAGAGGACATGGTTGTTATGTATGAAGTGTAGAGAGGACATGGTTGTTATGTATGAAGTATAGAGAGGACATGGTTGTTTATGTATGAAGTAGAGAGAGGACATGGTTGTTATGTATGAAGTATAGAGAGGACATGGTTGTTATGTATGAAGTATAGAGAGGACATGGTTGTTATGTATGAAGTATGGAGAGGACATGGTTGTTATGTATGAAGTGTAGAGAGGACATGGTTGTTATGTATGAAGTATAGAGAGGACATGGTTGTTATGTATGAAGTATAGAGAGGACATGGTTGTTATGTATGAAGTAGAGAGAGGACATGGTTGTTATGTATGAAGTATAGAGAGGACATGGTTGTTTATGTATGAAGTAGAGAGAGGACATGGTTGTTATGTATGAAGTATAGAGAGGACATGGTTGTTATGTATGAAGTGTAGAGAGGACATGGTTGTTATGTATGAAGTATAGAGAGGACATGGTTGTTTATGTATGAAGTAGAGAGAGGACATGGTTGTTTATGTATGAAGTATAGAGAGAGGACATGGTTGTTTATGTATGAAGTATAGAGAGAGGACATGGTTGTTTATGTATGAAGTAGAGAGAGGACATGGTTGTTTATGTATGAAGTATAGAGAGGACATGGTTGTTTATGTATGAAGTAGAGAGAGGACATGGTTGTTATGCATGAAGTAGAGAGAGGACATGGTTGTTATGTATGAAGTATAGAGAGGACATGGTTGTTTATGTATGAAGTATAGAGAGGACATGGTTGTTATGTATGAAGTATAGAGAGGACATGGTTGTTTATGTATGAAGTATAGAGAGGACATGGTTGTTTATGTATGAAGTATGGAGAGGACATGGTTGTTATGTATGAAGTATAGAGAGAGGACATGGTTGTTATGTATGAAGTATAGAGAGAGGACATGGTTGTTATGTATGAAGTATAGAGAGAGGACATGGTTGTTATGTATGAAGTAGAGAGAGGACATGGTTGTTTATGTATGAAGTATAGAGAGGACATGGTTGTTATGTATGAAGTATAGAGAGGACATGGTTGTTTATGTATGAAGTATGGAGAGGACATGGTTGTTATGTATGAAGTATAGAGAGAGGACATGGTTGTTATGTATGAAGTATAGAGAGAGGACATGGTTGTTATGTATGAAGTATAGAGAGAGGACATGGTTGTTATGTATGAAGTAGAGAGAGGACATGGTTGTTTATGTATGAAGTATGGAGAGGAAATGGTTGTTTATGTATGAAGTAGAGAGAGGACATGGTTGTTTATGTATGAAGTAGAGAGAGGACATGGTTGTTATGTATGAAGTAGAGAGAGGACATGGTTGTTATGCATGAAGTAGAGAGAGGACATGGTTGTTATGTATGAAGTATAGAGAGGACATGGTTGTTTATGTATGAAGTATAGAGAGGACATGGTTGTTATGTATGAAGTATAGAGAGGACATGGTTGTTTATGTATGAAGTATAGAGAGGACATGGTTGTTTATGTATGAAGTATGGAGAGGACATGGTTGTTATGTATGAAGTATAGAGAGAGGACATGGTTGTTATGTATGAAGTATAGAGAGAGGACATGGTTGTTATGTATGAAGTATAGAGAGAGGACATGGTTGTTATGTATGAAGTAGAGAGAGGACATGGTTGTTTATGTATGAAGTATAGAGAGGACATGGTTGTTATGTATGAAGTATAGAGAGGACATGGTTGTTTATGTATGAAGTATGGAGAGGACATGGTTGTTATGTATGAAGTATAGAGAGAGGACATGGTTGTTATGTATGAAGTATAGAGAGAGGACATGGTTGTTATGTATGAAGTATAGAGAGAGGACATGGTTGTTATGTATGAAGTAGAGAGAGGACATGGTTGTTTATGTATGAAGTATGGAGAGGAAATGGTTGTTTATGTATGAAGTAGAGAGAGGACATGGTTGTTTATGTATGAAGTAGAGAGAGGACATGGTTGTTATGTATGAAGTAGAGAGAGGACATGGTTGTTTATGTATGAAGTATGGAGAGGACATGGTTGTTTATGTATGAAGTATGGCGAGGACATGGTTGTTATGTATGAAGTATAGAGAGGACATGGTTGTTTGTGTATGAAGTAGAGAGAGGACATGGTTGTTTATGTATGAAGTATAGAGTGGACATGGTTGTTATGTATGAAGTAGAGAGAGGACATGGTTGTTATGTATGAAGTGTAGAGAGGACATGGTTGTTATGTATGAAGTATAGAGAGGACATGGTTGTTTATGTATGAAGTAGAGAGAGGACATGGTTGTTATGTATGAAGTAGAGAGAGGAAATGGTTGTTTATGTATGAAGTATAGAGGGGACATGGTTGTTATGTATGAAGTATAGAGAGGACATGGTTGTTATGTATGAAGTGTAGAGAGGACATGGTTGTTATGTATGAAGTATAGAGAGGACATGGTTGTTTATGTATGAAGTAGAGAGAGGACATGGTTGTTATGTATGAAGTATAGAGAGGACATGGTTGTTATGTATGAAGTATAGAGAGGACATGGTTGTTATGTATGAAGTATGGAGAGGACATGGTTGTTATGTATGAAGTGTAGAGAGGACATGGTTGTTATGTATGAAGTATAGAGAGGACATGGTTGTTATGTATGAAGTATAGAGAGGACATGGTTGTTATGTATGAAGTAGAGAGAGGACATGGTTGTTATGTATGAAGTATAGAGAGGACATGGTTGTTTATGTATGAAGTAGAGAGAGGACATGGTTGTTATGTATGAAGTATAGAGAGGACATGGTTGTTATGTATGAAGTGTAGAGAGGACATGGTTGTTATGTATGAAGTATAGAGAGGACATGGTTGTTTATGTATGAAGTAGAGAGAGGACATGGTTGTTTATGTATGAAGTATAGAGAGAGGACATGGTTGTTTATGTATGAAGTATAGAGAGAGGACATGGTTGTTTATGTATGAAGTAGAGAGAGGACATGGTTGTTTATGTATGAAGTATAGAGAGGACATGGTTGTTTATGTATGAAGTAGAGAGAGGACATGGTTGTTATGCATGAAGTAGAGAGAGGACATGGTTGTTATGTATGAAGTATAGAGAGGACATGGTTGTTTATGTATGAAGTATAGAGAGGACATGGTTGTTATGTATGAAGTATAGAGAGGACATGGTTGTTTATGTATGAAGTATAGAGAGGACATGGTTGTTTATGTATGAAGTATGGAGAGGACATGGTTGTTATGTATGAAGTATAGAGAGAGGACATGGTTGTTATGTATGAAGTATAGAGAGAGGACATGGTTGTTATGTATGAAGTAGAGAGAGGAAATGGTTGTTTATGTATGAAGTATAGAGGGGACATGGTTGTTATGTATGAAGTATAGAGAGGACATGGTTGTTATGTATGAAGTGTAGAGAGGACATGGTTGTTATGTATGAAGTATAGAGAGGACATGGTTGTTTATGTATGAAGTAGAGAGAGGACATGGTTGTTATGTATGAAGTATAGAGAGGACATGGTTGTTATGTATGAAGTATAGAGAGGACATGGTTGTTATGTATGAAGTATGGAGAGGACATGGTTGTTATGTATGAAGTGTAGAGAGGACATGGTTGTTATGTATGAAGTATAGAGAGGACATGGTTGTTATGTATGAAGTATAGAGAGGACATGGTTGTTATGTATGAAGTAGAGAGAGGACATGGTTGTTATGTATGAAGTATAGAGAGGACATGGTTGTTTATGTATGAAGTAGAGAGAGGACATGGTTGTTATGTATGAAGTATAGAGAGGACATGGTTGTTATGTATGAAGTGTAGAGAGGACATGGTTGTTATGTATGAAGTATAGAGAGGACATGGTTGTTTATGTATGAAGTAGAGAGAGGACATGGTTGTTTATGTATGAAGTATAGAGAGAGGACATGGTTGTTTATGTATGAAGTATAGAGAGAGGACATGGTTGTTTATGTATGAAGTAGAGAGAGGACATGGTTGTTTATGTATGAAGTATAGAGAGGACATGGTTGTTTATGTATGAAGTAGAGAGAGGACATGGTTGTTATGCATGAAGTAGAGAGAGGACATGGTTGTTATGTATGAAGTATAGAGAGGACATGGTTGTTTATGTATGAAGTATAGAGAGGACATGGTTGTTATGTATGAAGTATAGAGAGGACATGGTTGTTTATGTATGAAGTATAGAGAGGACATGGTTGTTTATGTATGAAGTATGGAGAGGACATGGTTGTTATGTATGAAGTATAGAGAGAGGACATGGTTGTTATGTATGAAGTATAGAGAGAGGACATGGTTGTTATGTATGAAGTATAGAGAGAGGACATGGTTGTTATGTATGAAGTAGAGAGAGGACATGGTTGTTTATGTATGAAGTATAGAGAGGACATGGTTGTTATGTATGAAGTATAGAGAGGACATGGTTGTTTATGTATGAAGTATGGAGAGGACATGGTTGTTATGTATGAAGTATAGAGAGAGGACATGGTTGTTATGTATGAAGTATAGAGAGAGGACATGGTTGTTATGTATGAAGTATAGAGAGAGGACATGGTTGTTATGTATGAAGTAGAGAGAGGACATGGTTGTTTATGTATGAAGTATGGAGAGGAAATGGTTGTTTATGTATGAAGTAGAGAGAGGACATGGTTGTTTATGTATGAAGTAGAGAGAGGACATGGTTGTTATGTATGAAGTAGAGAGAGGACATGGTTGTTATGCATGAAGTAGAGAGAGGACATGGTTGTTATGTATGAAGTATAGAGAGGACATGGTTGTTTATGTATGAAGTATAGAGAGGACATGGTTGTTATGTATGAAGTATAGAGAGGACATGGTTGTTTATGTATGAAGTATAGAGAGGACATGGTTGTTTATGTATGAAGTATGGAGAGGACATGGTTGTTATGTATGAAGTATAGAGAGAGGACATGGTTGTTATGTATGAAGTATAGAGAGAGGACATGGTTGTTATGTATGAAGTATAGAGAGAGGACATGGTTGTTATGTATGAAGTAGAGAGAGGACATGGTTGTTTATGTATGAAGTATAGAGAGGACATGGTTGTTATGTATGAAGTATAGAGAGGACATGGTTGTTTATGTATGAAGTATGGAGAGGACATGGTTGTTATGTATGAAGTATAGAGAGAGGACATGGTTGTTATGTATGAAGTATAGAGAGAGGACATGGTTGTTATGTATGAAGTATAGAGAGAGGACATGGTTGTTATGTATGAAGTATGGAGAGGACATGGTTGTTTATGTATGAAGTATGGAGAGGAAATGGTTGTTTATGTATGAAGTAGAGAGAGGACATGGTTGTTTATGTATGAAGTAGAGAGAGGACATGGTTGTTATGTATGAAGTAGAGAGAGGACATGGTTGTTTATGTATGAAGTATGGAGAGGACATGGTTGTTTATGTATGAAGTATGGCGAGGACATGGTTGTTATGTATGAAGTATAGAGAGGACATGGTTGTTTGTGTATGAAGTAGAGAGAGGACATGGTTGTTTATGTATGAAGTATAGAGTGGACATGGTTGTTATGTATGAAGTAGAGAGAGGACATGGTTGTTATGTATGAAGTAGAGAGAGGACATGGTTGTTATGTATGAAGTAGAGAGAGGACATGGTTGTTATGTATGAAGTAGAGAGAGGACATGGTTGTTTATGTATGAAGTAGAGAGAGGACATGGTTGTTATGTATGAAGTATAGAGAGGACATGGTTGTTATGTATGAAGTATAGAGAGGACATGGTTGTTATGTATGAAGTATAGAGAGGACATGGTTGTTATGTATGAAGTATAGAGAGGACATGGTTGTTATGTATGAAGTATAGAGAGGACATGGTTGTTATGTATGAAGTATAGAGAGGACATGGTTGTTATGTATGAAGTATAGAGAGGACATGGTTGTTTATGTATGAAGTATAGAGAGGACATGGTTGTTATGTATGAAGTATAGAAAGAGGACATGGTTGTTATGTATGAAGTAGAGAGAGGACATGGTTGTTTATGTATGAAGTAGAGAGAGAACATGGTTGTTATGTATGAAGTATAGAGAGGACATGGTTGTTATGTATGAAGTATAGAGAGGACATGGTTGTTATGTATGAAGTATAGAAAGGACATGGTTGTTATGTATGAAGTATAGAGAGGACATGGTTGTTATGTATGAAGTATAGAGAGGACATGGTTGTTTATGTATGAAGTATAGAGAGGACATGGTTGTTATGTATGAAGTATAGAGAGGACATGGTTGTTATGTATGAAGTATAGAGAGGACATGGTTGTTTATGTATGAAGTATAGAGAGGACATGGTTGTTATGTATGAAGTATAGAGAGGACATGGTTGTTTATGTATGAAGTATGGAGAGGACATGGTTGTTATGTATGAAGTATAGAGAGAGGACATGGTTGTTATGTATGAAGTATAGAGAGAGGACATGGTTGTTATGTATGAAGTATAGAGAGAGGACATGGTTGTTATGTATGAAGTAGAGAGAGGACATGGTTGTTTATGTATGAAGTATGGAGAGGAAATGGTTGTTTATGTATGAAGTAGAGAGAGGACATGGTTGTTTATGTATGAAGTATAGAGAGGACATGGTTGTTATGTATGAAGTATAGAGAGGACATGGTTGTTTATGTATGAAGTATGGAGAGGACATGGTTGTTATGTATGAAGTATAGAGAGAGGACATGGTTGTTATGTATGAAGTATAGAGAGAGGACATGGTTGTTATGTATGAAGTATAGAGAGAGGACATGGTTGTTATGTATGAAGTAGAGAGAGGACATGGTTGTTTATGTATGAAGTATGGAGAGGAAATGGTTGTTTATGTATGAAGTAGAGAGAGGACATGGTTGTTTATGTATGAAGTAGAGAGAGGACATGGTTGTTATGTATGAAGTAGAGAGAGGACATGGTTGTTTATGTATGAAGTATGGAGAGGACATGGTTGTTTATGTATGAAGTATGGAGAGGACATGGTTGTTATGTATGAAGTATAGAGAGGACATGGTTGTTTGTGTATGAAGTAGAGAGAGGACATGGTTGTTTATGTATGAAGTATAGAGTGGACATGGTTGTTATGTATGAAGTAGAGAGAGGACATGGTTGTTATGTATGAAGTAGAGAGAGGACATGGTTGTTATGTATGAAGTAGAGAGAGGACATGGTTGTTATGTATGAAGTAGAGAGAGGACATGGTTGTTATGTATGAAGTATAGAGAGGACATGGTTGTTTATGTATGAAGTATAGAGAGGACATGGTTGTTATGTATGAAGTAGAGAGAGGACATGGTTGTTTATGTATGAAGTAGAGAGAGGACATGGTTGTTATGTATGAAGTATAGAGAGGACATGGTTGTTATGTATGAAGTATAGAGAGGACATGGTTGTTATGTATGAAGTATAGAGAGGACATGGTTGTTATGTATGAAGTATAGAGAGGACATGGTTGTTATGTATGAAGTATAGAGAGGACATGGTTGTTATGTATGAAGTATAGAGAGGACATGGTTGTTATGTATGAAGTATAGAGAGGACATGGTTGTTTATGTATGAAGTATAGAGAGGACATGGTTGTTATGTATGAAGTATAGAAAGAGGACATGGTTGTTATGTATGAAGTAGAGAGAGGACATGGTTGTTTATGTATGAAGTAGAGAGAGAACATGGTTGTTATGTATGAAGTATAGAGAGGACATGGTTGTTATGTATGAAGTATAGAGAGGACATGGTTGTTATGTATGAAGTATAGAAAGGACATGGTTGTTATGTATGAAGTATAGAGAGGACATGGTTGTTATGTATGAAGTATAGAGAGGACATGGTTGTTTATGTATGAAGTATAGAGAGGACATGGTTGTTATGTATGAAGTATAGAGAGGACATGGTTGTTATGTATGAAGTATAGAGAGGACATGGTTGTTTATGTATGAAGTATAGAGAGGACATGGTTGTTATGTATGAAGTATAGAGAGGACATGGTTGTTTATGTATGAAGTATGGAGAGGACATGGTTGTTATGTATGAAGTATAGAGAGAGGACATGGTTGTTATGTATGAAGTATAGAGAGAGGACATGGTTGTTATGTATGAAGTATAGAGAGAGGACATGGTTGTTATGTATGAAGTAGAGAGAGGACATGGTTGTTTATGTATGAAGTATGGAGAGGAAATGGTTGTTTATGTATGAAGTAGAGAGAGGACATGGTTGTTTATGTATGAAGTAGAGAGAGGACATGGTTGTTATGTATGAAGTAGAGAGAGGACATGGTTGTTTATGTATGAAGTATGGAGAGGACATGGTTGTTATGTATGAAGTATAGAGAGGACATGGTTGTTTGTGTATGAAGTAGAGAGAGGACATGGTTGTTTATGTATGAAGTATAGAGTGGACATGGTTGTTATGTATGAAGTAGAGAGAGGACATGGTTGTTATGTATGAAGTAGAGAGAGGACATGGTTGTTATGTATGAAGTAGAGAGAGGACATGGTTGTTATGTATGAAGTAGAGAGAGGACATGGTTGTTATGTATGAAGTATAGAGAGGACATGGTTGTTTATGTATGAAGTATAGAGAGGACATGGTTGTTATGTATGAAGTATAGAGAGAGGACATGGTTGTTATGTATGAAGTAGAGAGAGGACATGGTTGTTTATGTATGAAGTAGAGAGAGAACATGGTTGTTATGTATGAAGTATAGAGAGGACATGGTTGTTATGTATGAAGTATAGAGAGGACATGGTTGTTATGTATGAAGTATAGAGAGGACATGGTTGTTATGTATGAAGTATAGAGAGGACATGGTTGTTATGTATGAAGTATAGAGAGGACATGGTTGTTATGTATGAAGTATAGAGAGGACATGGTTGTTATGTATGAAGTATAGAGAGGACATGGTTGTTATGTATGAAGTATAGAGAGGACATGGTTGTTATGTATGAAGTATAGAGAGGACAAGGTTGTTATGTATGAAGTAGAGAGAGGACATGGTTGTTATGTATGAAGAATAGAGAGGACATGGTTGTTATGTATGAAGTAGAGAGAGGATATGGTTGTTATGTATGAAGTAGAGAGAGGACATGGTTGTTATGTATGAAGTAGAGAGAGGACATGGTTGTTATGTATGAAGTAGAGAGAGGACATGGTTGTTATGTATGAAGTAGAGAGAGGACATGGTTGTTATGTATGAAGTATGGAGAGGACATGGTTGTTATGTATGAAGTAGAGAGAGGACATGGTTGTTATGTATGAAGTAGAGAGAGGACATGGTTGTTATGTATGAAGTATGGAGAGGACATGGTTGTTATGTATGAAGTATGGAGAGGACATGGTTGTTATGTATGAAGTAGAGAGAGGACATGGTTGTTATGTATGAAGTATGGAGAGGACATGGTTGTTATGTATGAAGTATGGAGAGGACATGGTTGTTATGTATGAAGTAGAGAGAGGACATGGTTGTTTATGTATGAAGTATAGAGAGGACATGGTTGTTATGTATGAAGTATAGAGAGGACATGGTTGTTTATGTATGAAGTAGAGAGAGGACATGGTTGTTATGTATGAAGTAGAGAGAGGACATGGTTGTTATGTATGAAGTATAGAGAGGACATGGTTGTTATGTATGAAGTAGAGAGAGGACATGGTTGTTTATGTATGAAGTATGGAGAGGAAATGGTTGTTTATGTATGAAGTAGAGAGAGGACATGGTTGTTTATGTATGAAGTAGAGAGAGGACATGGTTGTTATGTATGAAGTAGAGAGAGGACATGGTTGTTTATGTATGAAGTATGGAGAGGACATGGTTGTTATGTATGAAGTATAGAGAGGACATGGTTGTTTGTGTATGAAGTAGAGAGAGGACATGGTTGTTTATGTATGAAGTATAGAGTGGACATGGTTGTTATGTATGAAGTAGAGAGAGGACATGGTTGTTATGTATGAAGTAGAGAGAGGACATGGTTGTTATGTATGAAGTAGAGAGAGGACGAGGTTGTTATGTATGAAGTAGAGAGAGGACATGGTTGTTATGTATGAAGTATAGAGAGGACATGGTTGTTTATGTATGAAGTATAGAGAGGACATGGTTGTTATGTATGAAGTATAGAGAGAGGACATGGTTGTTATGTATGAAGTAGAGAGAGGACATGGTTGTTTATGTATGAAGTAGAGAGAGAACATGGTTGTTATGTATGAAGTATAGAGAGGACATGGTTGTTATGTATGAAGTATAGAGAGGACATGGTTGTTATGTATGAAGTATAGAGAGGACATGGTTGTTATGTATGAAGTATAGAGAGGACATGGTTGTTATGTATGAAGTATAGAGAGGACATGGTTGTTATGTATGAAGTATAGAGAGGACATGGTTGTTATGTATGAAGTATAGAGAGGACATGGTTGTTATGTATGAAGTATAGAGAGGACATGGTTGTTATGTATGAAGTATAGAGAGGACATGGTTGTTATGTATGAAGTATAGAGAGGACATGGTTGTTATGTATGAAGTAGAGAGAGGACATGGTTGTTATGTATGAAGAATAGAGAGGACATGGTTGTTATGTATGAAGTAGAGAGAGGATATGGTTGTTTATGTATGAAGTAGAGAGAGGACATGGTTGTTTATGTATGAAGTAGAGAGAGGACATGGTTGTTATGTATGAAGTAGAGAGAGGACATGGTTGTTTATGTATGAAGTATGGAGAGGACATGGTTGTTTATGTATGAAGTATGGAGAGGACATGGTTGTTATGTATGAAGTATAGAGAGGACATGGTTGTTTGTGTATGAAGTAGAGAGAGGACATGGTTGTTTATGTATGAAGTATAGAGTGGACATGGTTGTTATGTATGAAGTAGAGAGAGGACATGGTTGTTATGTATGAAGTAGAGAGAGGACATGGTTGTTATGTATGAAGTAGAGAGAGGACATGGTTGTTATGTATGAAGTAGAGAGAGGACATGGTTGTTATGTATGAAGTATAGAGAGGACATGGTTGTTTATGTATGAAGTATAGAGAGGACATGGTTGTTATGTATGAAGTAGAGAGAGGACATGGTTGTTTATGTATGAAGTAGAGAGAGGACATGGTTGTTATGTATGAAGTATAGAGAGGACATGGTTGTTATGTATGAAGTATAGAGAGGACATGGTTGTTATGTATGAAGTATAGAGAGGACATGGTTGTTATGTATGAAGTATAGAGAGGACATGGTTGTTATGTATGAAGTATAGAGAGGACATGGTTGTTATGTATGAAGTATAGAGAGGACATGGTTGTTATGTATGAAGTATAGAGAGGACATGGTTGTTTATGTATGAAGTATAGAGAGGACATGGTTGTTATGTATGAAGTATAGAAAGAGGACATGGTTGTTATGTATGAAGTAGAGAGAGGACATGGTTGTTTATGTATGAAGTAGAGAGAGAACATGGTTGTTATGTATGAAGTATAGAGAGGACATGGTTGTTATGTATGAAGTATAGAGAGGACATGGTTGTTATGTATGAAGTATAGAAAGGACATGGTTGTTATGTATGAAGTATAGAGAGGACATGGTTGTTATGTATGAAGTATAGAGAGGACATGGTTGTTTATGTATGAAGTATAGAGAGGACATGGTTGTTATGTATGAAGTATAGAGAGGACATGGTTGTTATGTATGAAGTATAGAGAGGACATGGTTGTTTATGTATCAAGTATAGAGAGGACATGGTTGTTATGTATGAAGTATAGAGAGGACATGGTTGTTTATGTATGAAGTATGGAGAGGACATGGTTGTTATGTATGAAGTATAGAGAGAGGACATGGTTGTTATGTATGAAGTATAGAGAGAGGACATGGTTGTTATGTATGAAGTATAGAGAGAGGACATGGTTGTTATGTATGAAGTAGAGAGAGGACATGGTTGTTTATGTATGAAGTATGGAGAGGAAATGGTTGTTTATGTATGAAGTAGAGAGAGGACATGGTTGTTTATGTATGAAGTAGAGAGAGGACATGGTTGTTATGTATGAAGTAGAGAGAGGACATGGTTGTTTATGTATGAAGTATGGAGAGGACATGGTTGTTATGTATGAAGTATAGAGAGGACATGGTTGTTTGTGTATGAAGTAGAGAGAGGACATGGTTGTTTATGTATGAAGTATAGAGTGGACATGGTTGTTATGTATGAAGTAGAGAGAGGACATGGTTGTTATGTATGAAGTAGAGAGAGGACATGGTTGTTATGTATGAAGTAGAGAGAGGACATGGTTGTTATGTATGAAGTAGAGAGAGGACATGGTTGTTATGTATGAAGTATAGAGAGGACATGGTTGTTTATGTATGAAGTATAGAGAGGACATGGTTGTTATGTATGAAGTATAGAGAGAGGACATGGTTGTTATGTATGAAGTAGAGAGAGGACATGGTTGTTTATGTATGAAGTAGAGAGAGAACATGGTTGTTATGTATGAAGTATAGAGAGGACATGGTTGTTATGTATGAAGTATAGAGAGGACATGGTTGTTATGTATGAAGTATAGAGAGGACATGGTTGTTATGTATGAAGTATAGAGAGGACATGGTTGTTATGTATGAAGTATAGAGAGGACATGGTTGTTATGTATGAAGTATAGAGAGGACATGGTTGTTATGTATGAAGTATAGAGAGGACATGGTTGTTATGTATGAAGTATAGAGAGGACATGGTTGTTATGTATGAAGTATAGAGAGGACATGGTTGTTATGTATGAAGTATAGAGAGGACATGGTTGTTATGTATGAAGTAGAGAGAGGACATGGTTGTTATGTATGAAGAATAGAGAGGACATGGTTGTTATGTATGAAGTAGAGAGAGGATATGGTTGTTATGTATGAAGTAGAGAGAGGACATGGTTGTTATGTATGAAGTAGAGAGAGGACATGGTTGTTATGTATGAAGTAGAGAGAGGACATGGTTGTTATGTATGAAGTAGAGAGAGGACATGGTTGTTATGTATGAAGTATGGAGAGGACATGGTTGTTATGTATGAAGTAGAGAGAGGACATGGTTGTTATGTATGAAGTAGAGAGAGGACATGGTTGTTATGTATGAAGTATGGAGAGGACATGGTTGTTATGTATGAAGTATGGAGAGGACATGGTTGTTATGTATGAAGTAGAGAGAGGACATGGTTGTTATGTATGAAGTATGGAGAGGACATGGTTGTTATGTATGAAGTATGGAGAGGACATGGTTGTTATGTATGAAGTAGAGAGAGGACATGGTTGTTTATGTATGAAGTATAGAGAGGACATGGTTGTTATGTATGAAGTATAGAGAGGACATGGTTGTTTATGTATGAAGTAGAGAGAGGACATGGTTGTTATGTATGAAGTAGAGAGAGGACATGGTTGTTATGTATGAAGTATAGAGAGGACATGGTTGTTATGTATGAAGTAGAGAGAGGACATGGTTGTTTATGTATGAAGTATGGAGAGGAAATGGTTGTTTATGTATGAAGTAGAGAGAGGACATGGTTGTTATGTATGAAGTATAGAGAGGACATGGTTGTTTATGTATGAAGTATAGAGAGGACATGGTTGTTTATGTATGAAGTATAGAGAGGACATGGTTGTTATGTATGAAGTATAGAGAGGACATGGTTGTTTATGTATGAAGTATGGAGAGGACATGGTTGTTATGTATGAAGTATAGAGAGAGGACATGGTTGTTATGTATGAAGTATAGAGAGAGGACATGGTTGTTATGTATGAAGTATAGAGAGAGGACATGGTTGTTATGTATGAAGTAGAGAGAGGACATGGTTGTTTATGTATGAAGTATGGAGAGGAAATGGTTGTTTATGTATGAAGTAGAGAGAGGACATGGTTGTTTATGTATGAAGTAGAGAGAGGACATGGTTGTTATGTATGAAGTAGAGAGAGGACATGGTTGTTATGTATGAAGTATAGAGAGGACATGGTTGTTATGTATGAAGTATAGAGAGGACATGGTTGTTATGTATGAAGTATGGAGAGGACATGGTTGTTATGTATGAAGTATAGAGAGGACATGGTTGTTTGTGTATGAAGTAGAGAGAGGACATGGTTGTTTATGTATGAAGTATAGAGTGGACATGGTTGTTATGTATGAAGTAGAGAGAGGACATGGTTGTTATGTATGAAGTAGAGAGAGGACATGGTTGTTATGTATGAAGTAGAGAGAGGACATGGTTGTTATGTATGAAGTAGAGAGAGGACATGGTTGTTATGTATGAAGTATAGAGAGGACATGGTTGTTTATGTATGAAGTATAGAGAGGACATGGTTGTTATGTATGAAGTATAGAGAGAGGACATGGTTGTTATGTATGAAGTAGAGAGAGGACATGGTTGTTTATGTATGAAGTAGAGAGAGAACATGGTTGTTATGTATGAAGTATAGAGAGGACATGGTTGTTATGTATGAAGTATAGAGAGGACATGGTTGTTATGTATGAAGTATAGAGAGGACATGGTTGTTATGTATGAAGTATAGAGAGGACATGGTTGTTATGTATGAAGTATAGAGAGGACATGGTTGTTATGTATGAAGTATAGAGAGGACATGGTTGTTATGTATGAAGTATAGAGAGGACATGGTTGTTATGTATGAAGTATAGAGAGGACATGGTTGTTATGTATGAAGTATAGAGAGGACATGGTTGTTATGTATGAAGTATAGAGAGGACATGGTTGTTATGTATGAAGTAGAGAGAGGACATGGTTGTTATGTATGAAGAATAGAGAGGACATGGTTGTTATGTATGAAGTAGAGAGAGGATATGGTTGTTATGTATGAAGTAGAGAGAGGACATGGTTGTTATGTATGAAGTAGAGAGAGGACATGGTTGTTATGTATGAAGTAGAGAGAGGACATGGTTGTTATGTATGAAGTAGAGAGAGGACATGGTTGTTATGTATGAAGTATGGAGAGGACATGGTTGTTATGTATGAAGTAGAGAGAGGACATGGTTGTTATGTATGAAGTAGAGAGAGGACATGGTTGTTATGTATGAAGTATGGAGAGGACATGGTTGTTATGTATGAAGTATGGAGAGGACATGGTTGTTATGTATGAAGTAGAGAGAGGACATGGTTGTTATGTATGAAGTATGGAGAGGACATGGTTGTTATGTATGAAGTATGGAGAGGACATGGTTGTTATGTATGAAGTAGAGAGAGGACATGGTTGTTTATGTATGAAGTATAGAGAGGACATGGTTGTTATGTATGAAGTATAGAGAGGACATGGTTGTTTATGTATGAAGTAGAGAGAGGACATGGTTGTTATGTATGAAGTAGAGAGAGGACATGGTTGTTATGTATGAAGTATAGAGAGGACATGGTTGTTTATGTATGAAGTATAGAGAGAGGACATGGTTGTTATGTATGAAGTATAGAGAGGACATGGTTGTTATGTATGAAGTAGAGAGAGGACATGGTTGTTATGTATGAAGTATAGAGAGGACATGGTTGTTATGTATGAAGTATAGAGAGGACATGGTTGTTTATGTATGAAGTATAGAGAGAGGACATGGTTGTTTATGTATAAAGTATAGAGAGGACATGGTTGTTTATGTATGAAGTATAGAGAGAGGACATGGTTGTTATGTATGAAGTAGAGAGAGGACATGGTTGTTTATGTATGAAGTATAGAGAGGACATGGTTGTTATGTATGAAGTAGAGAGAGGAAATGGTTGTTTATGTATGAAGTAGAGAGAGGACATGGTTGTTTATGTATGAAGTATAGAGAGGACATGGTTGTTTATGTATGAAGTATGGAGAGAACATGGTTGTTATGTATGAAGTAGAGAGGACATGGTTGTTATGTATGAAGTAGAGAGAGGACATGGTTGTTTATGTATGAAGTAGAGAGAGGACATGGTTGTTTATGTATGAAGTATAGAGAGAGGACATGGTGTTTATGTATGAAGTAGAGAGAGGACATGGTTGTTTATGTATGAAGTATAGAGAGGGCATGGTTGTTTATGTATGAAGTAGAGAGAGGACATGGTTGTTATGTATGAAGTATAGAGAGGACATGGTTGTTATGTATGAAGTATAGAGAGAGGACATGGTTGTTATGTATGAAGTATAGAGAGAGGACATGGTTGTTATGTATGAAGTATAGAGAGGACATGGTTGTTTATGTATGAAGTAGAGAGAGGACATGGTTGTTATGTATGAAGTAGAGAGAGGACATGGTTGTTTATGTATGAAGTATAGAGAGAGGACATGGTTGTTATGTATGAAGTATAGAGAGAGGACATGGTGTTTATGTATGAAGTATAGAGAGGACATGGTTGTTATGTATGAAGTATAGAGAGGACATGGTTGTTTATGTATGAAGTAGAGAGAGGACATGGTTGTTATGTATGAAGTATAGAGAGGACATGGTTGTTTATGTATGAAGTAGAGAGAGGACATGGTTGTTATGTATGAAGTAGAGAGAGGACATGGTTGTTTATGTATGAAGTAGAGAGAGGACATGGTTGTTATGTATGAAGTATAGAGAGGACATGGTTGTTTATGTATGAAGTAGAGAGAGGACATGGTTGTTATGTATGAAGTAGAGAGAGGACATGGTTGTTATGTATGAAGTATAGAGAGGACATGGTTGTTATGTATGAAGTAGAGAGAGGACATGGTTGTTATGTATGAAGTATAGAGAGAGGACATGGTTGTTTATGTATGAAGTAGAGAGAGGACATGGTTGTTATGTATGAAGTAGAGAGAGGACATGGTTGTTTATGTATGAAGTAGAGAGAGGACATGGTTGTTATGTATGAAGTATAGAGAGAGGACATGGTTGTTTATGTATGAAGTATGGAGAGGAAATGGTTGTTTATGTATGAAGTATAGAGAGAGGACATGGTTGTTTATGTATGAAGTATAGAGAGGACATGGTTGTTATGTATGAAGTATAGAGAGAGGACATGGTTGTTTATGTATGAAGTATGGAGAGGACATGGTTGTTTATGTATGAAGTAGAGAGAGGACATGGTTGTTATGTATGAAGTAGAGAGAGGACATGGTTGTTATGTATGAAGTATGGAGAGGACATGGTTGTTTATGTATGAAGTAGAGAGAGGACATGGTTGTTTATGTATGAAGTATAGAGAGGACATGGTTGTTTATGTATGAAGTAGAGAGAGGACATGGTTGTTTATGTATGAAGTAGAGAGAGGACATGGTTGTTAAAGTTAGGGATAAGGTTAGCAGTGTGGTTAAAGTTAGGGATAAGGTTAGCAGTGTGGTTAAAGTTCGGGATAAGGTTAGCAGTGTGGTTAACATTAGGGATAAGGTTAGCAGTGGGGTTAAAGTTAGGGATAAGGTTAGCAGTGTGGTTAACATTAGGGATAAGGTTAGCAGTGTGGTTAAAGTTAGGGATAAGGTTAGCAGTGTGGTTAAAGTTAGGGATAAGGTTAGCAGTGTGGTTAAAGTTAGGGATAAGGTTAGCAGTGTGGTTAAAGTTCGGGGTAAGGTTAGCAGTGGGGTTAAAGTTAGGGATAAGGTTAGCAGTGTGGTTAACATTAGGGATAAGGTTAGCAGTGTGGTTAAAGTTAGGGATAAGGTTAGCAGTGTGGTTAAAGTTAGGGATAAGGTTAGCAGGGTGGTTAAAGTTAGGGATAAGGTTAGCAGTGTGGTTAAAGTTCGGGGTAAGGTTAGCAGGGTGGTTAAAGTTTGGGATAAGGTTAGCAGTGTGGTTAAAGTTAGGGATTAGGTTAGCAGTGTGGTTAAAGTTCGGGATAAGGTTAGCAGTGTGGTTAAAGTTAGGGATAAGGTTAGCAGTGTGGTTAACATTAGGGATAAGGTTAGCAGTGTGGTTAACATTAGGGATAAGGTTAGCAGTGTGGTTAAAGTTAGGGATAAGGTTAGCAGTGTGGTTAAAGTTCGGGGTAAGGTTAGCAGGGTGGTTAAAGTTATGGATAAGGTTAGCAGTGTGGTTAAAGTTGGGGATAAGATTAGCAGTGTGGTTAAAGTTAGGGATAAGGTTAGCAGTGTGGTTAAAGTCCGGGATAAGGTTAGCAGGGTGGTTAAAGTCCGGGATAAGGTTAGCAGTGTGGTTAAAGTCCGGGATAAGGTTAGCAGTGTGGTTAAAGATAGGGATAAGGTTGGGGTTAGGTTTAAAATAAAATTTTAAGAAGAAATAGGCCCTTTGTGGCTGTGATAACTAGGGGCGACCGCAGAACAAACAGCAGAATGTGAGGCTCGATTTATATTTTTGGAGGGGGATGGATGGTTGCCTACAATAAATAAGGATGCAAAGATAAAAGAAAAGAAACAGTTATTTCAGTATGTTAAGGCCAGGTGGTTTTTCTGACCTTGTGACTTAACCAGGAAATCAACTTTGAGCCCCCAGTGTTTCGTCCGGTGCTGAGAGCGCTCGTCAAAGTGTACGATTAAGCCCCAACCTTTTACCTACTCAGGAAAACTCCTGGGCCTATGTAGATTACGTTTGGTGGGGGAAGGATATAACATACCTCTGATTGGCTATCCGGATACTCATCTGTCTGTGTTGGAGGCCACATGCCCAGCTTCCCAAGAGACTGTCGTGCTGGAGAGAGTGGGAGGAGGAGAGGAAACTATGGTTACATAATGATCTATAATTTACAATAAAACTAGAATTGCTCAGACACGGAGTCACAGAGGACACTTGTTGTATTAGCACACCCTAACCCTGGCTTCCCTCTATTCAGTACTGTACCCAGATCAGCCTGTCCCTGTCTGTCTGGCAGCTACTGTGGGCCTACCGCTGACAAAACACGCCCAGCTTGCCTTGGCACAGCACATCGTAATAATACTGGCACTAATTATTACTGTGACAACAGCTTTATTTGAAAAGCATTTTTCATACTGGTCACATCACTAAGCACTTTGAACGATTTCCAAGGGCGATTTACGCCCTGAAATGTATAACCATTAGATTGTATTAGCTCATTACATATTCAGTCATGTTAAACATCCCCTTAGTGTCTACTAACTCCCAGAATCTAAAGTTGCCTCACAAGCATATATTCTAGGCTGGGTTCTACAATTCATCTTGGAAAAGATTTTCTAAAGCACTTTGTGTTTTGCTGACACAATGAAGGGTCAAGACATGAGTCAGTGATTTTCACTTTCATATATTTTCACTCACTTTTTGATCTGACAGTTAATTGTACAGAAGATCCCAACTTTAGTTTAATCAGTTACCCAGTAGTGTATCATTCAGCCTGTTGGCAAAGGTTGCTTACCAAACAGCACCCACCCTATTCCGTGCACTACTTTGGCACCCTATTCCCTATTTAGTGCACTACTTTTGACCAGAGCCCTGGTCAACAGTAGTGCGCTATTTAGGGAATAGGGTACAATTTGGGATGCACACAAAGACTGTGATCTCTGGAGCAGAACTATTGATGACAGTGAGAATGTTGTATTAGATGTTTGGTGATGTAGCACTACCTGACCCAATGGGAGATGAAATAATATCCTCACTGAACTATTACATTGTCTTTTCATCATCTCTCCTGACACAGAAGCACCCCCCCCCCCCCCCCCCCCCACACACACACGGAAACAATTGAACACACACACTATACACTAACCTGTCCGCGATGAGGGGGTAACAGATAGTTCAGGGGTCGCCAGTCCGTTCTGTAGTAGTAGAGGTGGAGGAGGAGAAGTGGGACTCTGTACCTCCCTACTGGCTGGCCTCCCCCCTCCTCCTCCTCCTCCTCCTCCTCCGTACAGACTGCTCCTCTGCCTCCGCAGCTCCTTCTCTCTCTCCCTGGCTTCCCGGATATCCTGCTCCACCTTGTCCTGAGACACCGATGAGGAGCGCAGCTTGAAGAAGGGGTTCTCCTTTGGAACCTCCTCTTCCTCCTCCTCCTCCTCCTGATCCATCCTCCCTCCATCCTCATCCCTCCAAAAACCCCTTCTCTCTTCTCCGCTGAGTGCACTGGTTGAGGAGTATATAGAAGCGGAGTCGACCACGGTGAGGCCCTGTGTCTCGGTGAGCGTGCCCGTACTGTGGGAGTGCCTGAGGGGCTTGGAGACGTGGTGGACGTGGGCCGGAGCGGGGAGAACCAGGTGGTGGTGGTTATCCAGGATGATGACCTGGCCCCCGGCGCTCTCGGAGAGAGTGGGGCCCCGGGGGACAGGGGCCCCATGAGGGGTGTAGGTGATGCCTTTAGGTGTTCCGAAGGGGCTCTGGTTCTGGGTCTGGGACATCAGCTCCAGGCTACTACGTCTTCTCTCCCCAGACGAGCCTCCGACAAAGGACACAGATGAAGCGTCGTTCCCCTGGATCTCCAGGGTGGAGAGGTCACTCGCCGAAGCCCAGGAGGGTGCCTTGCTCTGGGACAATATCATCGAGGATGTCTCCTTGGGCTCCTGGAAAGCTTCAAATAACTTCTTCCTTTCCTTGAGCTGGCGTACTGTCCCCTTGTCATAGGAACCTCTAACTTTCCCTAGTCGAACCAGGACCTGTTCCCTCTGGGTCTCTACACTGATCTCCTTCTGCATCTTCTTCCCCGCAAACAGACGGTCCTTCCCCCCCTGGCTCTTGTCCGACTTGGAAGGCAGGGTCTCAGTCAAGACTGACTTCCTTAGGGGGATGTCCACATATTCCTGGGTGGGCGGCTTGTTGTGGAGGCCCCTGGATCTCCTGAGGGACTGCTCACGCTGCACTGCCCGACGGATCTCCCTCTCGATGGGGGTCTCATCGGCCGGAGGCGAGGTGAGGGTGGAGGTGGTGGTTTGGAGCTCCACAGTACTACCAGGGGAGAAGTCGGCAGATACGCCGCTGTCACTCTGGCTGTCATCGAACAAGTCCCCTCCCAACTTCATCTTGGAAGCTTTGCTGTGACTGTCTCTCGACATCAACAACCCAGAGTTTGTCCTCTTTTCTTCGCTCCGTTTCTCTTTTTTCTTCCTGTCTGCCTCGCCCGCTGCGCCAAGTCCACTCGCTCTCTGCCTTCTCTCTCCACCTGTTTGCCTGTTGTCTCCCTCCCTCTTTCCCACCTTTCTCTCTCCACCCGCCTGCTCTTTCACTACAACACAGCCAGAGCCAAGGAGATCTGCCTTGACCTGATTAGCTGGCTCCTTGGCGACTGTCGCCAGGGGCGGAGCCAGAGTTGCTCCCTTGAACACCTGTTGTACTGCCACTTCCTGGTTACTATGATGCGTCAGGGCAGCAGTGACATTTCGTAACAACTGCTCCCCCTGCTGTTTGTCTGGTGTAACTACATCCGGGGGCTGAGCCAGGTCTACTAGTTGGCTACAAGAGGAGGATCTAGAGGAGGTGGATTGCTCAGGCTGAGGGAGTTTGCTTCTGGTACTGTCCAGCCTAACCCACTGCCTCTGGGCTGAGCTGATGTCTAAAGGCTTGGAGTCAACACTCTGGTTCTCCTCTCCATCACCGGCAAGAGCCGATTCAGGATTTTCTGGGGACTCAGAGAATATGTCATCGGAACTCTCTCTTTTTAGTGGAGAGTGGGTGGTAGTGCTAGTTTCAGCAGCCTTCATAGTATCATGGTTGTTATTGTCTGACATTGTCTTCTCTCTGTCACCACTGATTGGGCACTCACTAACCTCTTGCTTGTCAGCTACCTGCACTGATGGGGTGCTACTGCTAGTTTCAACAGGACCCCCTTCTACAGAAGCCTTCTCAGTAGCACACACCGTCTCTGACAGCCTCTGCTCAAATTCACTTCTAGCTGGACGCTCTGTATTCAACTGCAACCGCACAGCGCTATTTTTCATCATCTCAACAGACTGAAACTCCTCTACTTTGTCTTCCTTGGCACCATCTTCTTCTTCTTTGTCTTCCTCCACAACGTCATCAAGGTGAGATCTCGAAAGCCACTCCTGGCTACCCTGGCTGTCAGATGACGACATTTCCTCCTCTACAGGGTTAGTGATCACCTCCACCTTACCATCACTGATACAGTCAATGTATGGCTGGGTCTCTGGAGCGCCCTCTGCAGGTGAGGCTTGGCCAGTGCAGGCAAGAGGCAACCGAAAAGCAACGGCATCTTCCTCCTTCTCACAGTGATTGTCATCTATCATATTAAGGTCTCGTTCCAATTCACTATCACCTACCTGGATTCTACTACTAGGCACCTGATTTACCCCAGAAAGTGCCTCCTGCTCCATTTTAGGAACCACTTCTGCCATTTTGTTTGTTGAGTCTGTAAGGTTCTCACTTGAGGGAGACACTTGGGGCCTAGGCTTTGGAGCCTCTGGAGATTCCGACCCCAGGTCTTCTGACTTTGTCCTGGGTGCCTGTTTTACCAACGGGTGAGGACGAGGGGTAGTGTCCTGGGCCAGAGTGGGGTCCATTTCGCCCTCCTCCATCCCCCAAACCTCGCTGGCCCACTCGTCCAATGAGTCGGCTGAGCTCTGTCGGTTGGCCACCGGCTCCATTGTTGCCATGATGAGACGGGTAGACTGCCAATTGGCTGGCTCTGTTGACTTGAAACAACAGTCTGGACTAGAACAGTTTATAACAGTCAGTCTTCAGCAGGTCGGTCTGGGAGAAAGAGGACAGAGAGGAAATGGAACGTTTAGCGGAGCTGAACAAAAAACAAACCTGGCGTGGAAACCCATTTTCAGACCAATTTTCAGATCCATTTTCTGTCCTCTAGGCTACAAACGCATAAAGTCAAATATTGTTGTCATTCATACTGTATTCCCATACTCCTTACTGTTTGACACACCATTCACTCTGTGTTGTAAAGCTAAATGGTTTATACACCTGTTATAATGCCAACCAGTTGTTGTTGTTAATGCATTGCAGAATGGTTATGGTATTGTATTGCATTGTGTTAGTCTTTGGCAATGAGGTAAAAATGACTAACACACACACGATTCTCCTCCTCTGCAGTAGCCTGACGACTCAAACTGAATTCTTCCGCTGTTCTGTAGTTCGCTACGTACTTCAGTGAGGAGAAGAAACGTTCATGGGCGTGGCGCTCGGTTGGAGCAATATGGTTGGGTAGCCAGGCAACCTCTGCAGTGTAACTTGGAAAGTTTTCTGCTGAGTGGGTCAATCTTTAATGTGCTTAACCACCTCAGAGCCAGAGGCTCAGCAATGCTCTCTCTCACACACATGCATGCGAGTGTTGTACACCAGCTGAGTGAGCAGAACAATGGGTCTGTACTTTGTCCTCATTATTGCCATGGCACCCATGGCACCTCTCTCTCTCTCCCTTTCAAACAACTTGAATAGGTTCATTTACACTGCAAAACAGTCTCACTTTCCAATTTATCACTTAAGCCCCAAAACCATTATAGTATATTTTTCTCCCCATCCTTACTTTAATCAACACTTTCTCTCTAGCATCTAATTTACCCCCCTTCTCTCTCACAGTCACACTTTCTCTCTAGCATCTCATTTATCCCCCTTCTCTCTCCCACAGTCACACTTTCTCTCTAGCATCTCATTTATCCCCCTTCTCTCTCACAGTCACACTTTCTCTCTAGACATCTCATTTATCCCCCTTCTCTCTCTCTCTCACAGTCACACTTTCTCTCTAGACATCTCATTTACCCCCCTTCTCTCTCACAGTCACACTTTCTCTCAAGCATCTCATTTATCCCCCTTCTCTCCCACAGTCACACTTTCTCTCTAGCCTCCCCCTTCTCTCTCTTCCTGGTTACTCAGGTCCCCAGTTTCTAACACCAGACAGAAAAAACAGATTCTGCATCCATCCTCCCTGCTTCCCCTCCCTGCTAAACCATTCACAGTGTGATTCACAGTACTGTGGCTTTTAACACGCACAGACGCACACACACGCACGCACGCACGCACGCACACACGCACACACACACACACACACACAAACACACTCACACTCACAGTGCCCTGGGTTTTGGCACGCGCTGTAAGGAATCATTAGCAGAGGCATGTGGGACAGAACAGAGAGGACAGTGAACCAATGGGATGAACAGTAGATCTGGGACAGTACGACAGTGTGCAGCGGTCCTGGCCTGGCATACTGCACGTTATATTCAGAAAACAATGCCATGTCCTGACCTGGACGTGATTACATTCACATAACAATGCCCTGTTAGAGCGGACAAGCCTGGACCCCTTCACTATGAATGGAGGAACATGGGATAGGACATGGGGTGATGGGTTTATAACTGGCCATAGGGTCCTGCCCTGCAGGCTATTCATTGGTTCACCTCCTGCCCTGCAGCCTATTCATTGGTTCACCTCCTGCCCTGCAGGCTATTCATTGGCGGGAAAATGTTGTGGATAGAGCTAGAATATCAAGATTGGACATGCACCTTTTTACAGATAAATGATATTGTGACAGACAAGGCTGTCCCCTCTAACCATTACATTTCTATCTTCAAAGTAGATCATACTTTTTACAACATAAGAATATTGGAAACGTGCAAGTCAACCACAAAGGTAGTGTACATTGGGACGCAGCCTGACTTGGATTCCAACAGTGAATACATTTCAAATGGATATGTAAATGGGTGTTCCTCCACTTGAGAAAATAACAGGTCCTTGGGCTATGAAAGAGGAGGGACACACACACATGAAAATGATGTTTTGCCACAGTAGGGAGGAGAAAACATTTAACTATTGTGAGAAAGAAAGCTCCTTAAATCCCTATTTAGGAACACACACACAGACAGACGGTCTTGTTTAACTAACCTTGTGGGGACACACAATTGATTCCCATTCAAAATCCTATTTTCCCTAAACCCTGACTTGAACTTTAACCCCAAAACCTAACCTGAACACTAATTCTTGCCTTAACCCTAAACGGCTAGAATTAGCCTTTTTTCTTGTGGGGACTGACAAAATGTTCCCAGTTGGTCAGATGTTTTTTTGTTTACTCTTCGTGTGAGGGAGCTCTAGCAGGACAGAAATTTGACAAAATGACTTGTTGGAAAGGTGGAATCCTATGACGGTGCCATCTTTAACGTCACTGAGCTCTTCAGTAAGGCCATTCTACTCCCAGTGTTTGTCTATGGAGATTGCATGGCGGTGTGCTCGATTTTACACAACTGTCAGCAACGGGTGTGACTTAACTAGCCGAATTCACTAATTCAAAGGGGTGTCCACATACTTTTGCATATATAGTGTATTTTACAGGGAGCACAAAGCTGACCTCCAATGGGACTGTCCCAGGATATTCCCATGTGCCGTGAGGTAACAGGGAGTTGGGAAGATGCAGATCAGTGGGATATAATATAATAGGATAATATCTCTCCTCATTAGCAACGAGGCTAAACTTGATCAAAGGAGCTTCAGGAAATGTGATGATCATTAAATATACATTTCCCACAGGGGGTATTGCATATAAACTTCATATTTTCTTTTATGGCTGGCAATTATTTTATATGGACAACTAGTGGTATGTAAAATATGTTTTCCATGTAATAAACATTGAATAAAGACATTAAACCAACAGCATATTACAAATGAGATCTGTAACAGGAATCTATAATCTGATAAAGCTAACCTTCTCACAACAAGGACTACACTGTACCAGTACAATGGTTACATACAGTGCATGGCACACACTGGGACATCACTTTAAAGGAGCCCCTCAATACCTAGTAAGTTTATGGCACCTACCTGTTGATGTGGTATCGTCTGTGCTGGTGACGACGCCACTGGGCTGGAACGTTCCTGATCTACAGGGGAGCTTCTTATTCTTGTTGTGGAATTTGGGACGTCGATCCTACAGGTACGTCATGTCTAATCAGAACCAAGTGCCCAAGTAGGACCAAGTACCCAATAGTTCTGAAAGTAGGTTACTCTCTCCCTGGCCCTGTCCATGTCCGTACTCACACCCACATTTCCCCCCTTGCTTGTGCACGCCCACATCTGCAGAAACACTCTCTCACTCACAAATGGCAAATTGTTCACTGTTCCATCCAGTTTAATCTGAGAATTAATAGTATGAGAACTTTAAAGCATGGACAAATGAGGTTATGCCAAATTATACAAAAGTAATCCAATTATAAAATAATTTTCTTTCCCATTGTGCATAGAGTTTGGAGCGGTCCTAATGACGTCCTGACATTCCTGCTGGATCCCACTGTCTCTGTGAATTAGCTTCAGCTCTGGGACATTAAATCAGTCTGTGAACGAAATTACATCTGTTAAAGAGGCAAAGAAGACAGAATAATATGACAAATCCTGCATCTTTTTTCCCCCTCAAAATTCTACAGGTCATCGACAAACAGTAAACACAGAAATGTTGGATTACAAAACAGATGACAGAAAACGTGTCTCTACATCGGTCTCACGGCCCCCACTCTCTGATCACACTGATCGAGCTTCGTCTTCGTCTTCTCCTCCTCCTCAGTGTTTCCAGGGGAGCTCATAGGAACCACAGAGGGCATTCCCTGGCTCCATCACCACTGGCGGCGGCAGCCCCATACACTCCACCTGTTTCCTGAACTCCTCCATCTCCTCTTCCTCCACCTCTCTCCCACCCTCCGTCTTCCTCAGCAGGTACAGGTCCGTAGACTCCCTCCTCCTGGAGCTCACCTCCCACCTAAAAAAATAATTATACTTTACTGTTGTACTTTGCTTTCTTGTACTCACACCAGCACTTGTTTTTCTTCCTGGCACTGGTTTAGCTGATAGAGCGTATTCAACTCTTACCCTACGAGATCCAGAGCCTGCTGGTTCTTCTGTTCTACCTGATAATTAATTTCACCCACCTGGTGTCCCAAGTCTAAATCAGTCCCGGTCCAGAGTTGAGTTTGAGGGTGATAGAGGCTATCCACTGGGCACACACTGGTTGAATCAATGTTGTTTCCACGTCATTTCAGTGAAATGACTTCTGTGCCCAGTGGGTGTTTTGAAGAACGGTTCACTTGCAGTGATTGTAATGCAGTATGTGGTTGTTTCTACCTACCTGACCTGAGTTGAATAGCCTACACCAGTGTTTCTCAACTCCAGTCCTAATCTACCCCCAACAGTACACATTCTTGCTGTAGCCCTGGGCAACCACACCTGACTCAACTTGTCAAGGCCTTGGTGATTAGTTGACTAGTAGAATCAGGTGTGTTTTGTGTGGATCTCCAACAGAAACGTGGGTACACCTGGACCAGAGTTGAAAAACACTGGAATACCCCCTAACAGTAAGTTGTTCTGGATAAGAGTGTCTGCTAAAATGGCTCAAATGTACAATTCTATAAATGACCCACTTCATCACCAGACAGTCTGGGCAGGAGGTCTCCAGGAAGACCCCAGTGAGGTTGAATCGGCCCCCCACGTCGAACTGGAAGGTGCTGTTGTCGTTGATGAGTGAGATATTGTAGGTTAGAGACTTGCATCGGCTGCCGAAACGGTTAGTCTGGGTGTAGTGGACGGTTGTGGTGGTGTTGGAGTTCTGGGTGGTGTTGGGGGTAGAGGGTGAAAACTCCATGGTGATGCCGTCTCTGGTCTGTGAGAGAGATGAGATGTGATTATTATTCGTTTTCATACAGAAACCACTATAGAAACAATCCATACAACATACAAAATTGCCACAGAACAATTACCGGTACATTGAATGTGGAAAGGCAGGTTAAATGTAGCCTAGATGACAAGTGTGCTACAAATATATTTAAAGGGGGCAATCTGCAGATGTTACATCCATTTTTGGACTTAAATATTTATGATATGTACCCATTGATTCTTGAAGAATAGAACTTATAAATGCCTCATGAGCTTAGTTCAACTGTCATACCCCATACAGAACCCCAAATATAAGCTTGTTTCAATCCAATGTTTTGTAAACATTGTAAATGCCTCAAAACATGCTTAAAACTATAATTGTGATATCTTGGATGGTCAGTCCTTGCTTTCATAACTCACATTTTTCCAGGCCTATCCCTTGTTTTAACTTTGGACCAGGGTCCGCATAGGACTCTAGGGAATAGGGTGCCACATAGTGGATAGGGTGCTACCTTGAGACTCTCCAGGGATGCAGGGTGGCTCAGGCTGCCTGCGACGAGGGCCCATTTCCTCAAGAGCTGCTGGTCTAGTCGTGGTGGATCCATGGGCTTAAGGAGGTCCTCACAGGCTAGAGCTGCAGCAGGAGCTGATTGGCTAAAAGACAGGAAGTACAGGAAAGTCGTGGCACATAGAGCGAACATGGCTTCAGTGTCTAGGTCTCACTATATCTATGCACCAGTATATCTATCTACTGTGGGTCTATCTATAGCTATAGAATCTACGATATGTATCACTATATCTATCTTATATATATCACTATACCTACAGCATCTATCTACTGTATGTCTATGTGTCATTGATGTGTCTGTGTGTATGGACCACTGGTGCTGGGATTGAGGGGCCCAGTCTTATAGCTCTGCTATGGTACAATGTTCTTCAATGTCAGAAAGTTCCACAGTTGCAGAGTACCAGTAAACTGGCACTTTTCCAAGGCAATTCCAAGGTTGTGAAATAAAAACGATACTTTTTGTTAATCTATGTTCTGTGCTTATCTGGTGAAAAGTTGCATGCTTTTATCTGAGACATTATTCCATAGTGTCAAACATGAAACAATCCATGAGACTCATTTACGTCTAGTATTCTCCTAACTCTTCTAGTGTTCTCCTAACTCTTCTAGTGTTCTCCTAACGCTTCTAGTGTTCTCCTAACTCTTCTAGTGTTCTCTTAACTCTTCTAGTGTTCTCCTAACGCTTCTAGTGTTCTCCTAACTCTTCTAGTGTTCTCCTAACTCTTCTAGTGTTCTCCTAACTCTTCTAGTGTTCTCCTAACTCTTCTAGTGTTCTCCTAACTCTTCTAGTGTTCTCCTAACGCTTCTAGTGTTCTCTTAACTCTTCTAGTGTTCTCTTAACTCTTCTAGTGTTCTCCTAACTCTTCTAGTGTTCTCTTAACTCTTCTAGTGTTCTCCTAACTCTTCTAGTGTTCTCTTAACCCTTCTAGTGTTCTCTTAACTCTTCTAGTGTTCTCCTAACTCTTCTAGTGTTCTCTTAACCCTTCTAGTGTTCTCTTAACTCTTCTAGTGTTCTCCTAACTCTTCTAGTGTTCTCCTAATTCTTCTAGGATTCTCCTAGTTTTTCTGCAGGCATACAGTGTATCAATTGTGTTATTGACTATACGTTTGTTTATCCCATGTGTAACTCTGTTTTGTTTTATCTTGGCCAGGCCGCAGTTGTAAATGAGAACTTTTTCTCAACTAGCCTACCTGGTTAAATAAAGGTGAAATAACATTTTAAGAATTGCTCTGGTACAATACACAGTGCAATTGACCTTTTGTACGTTCAGAACACTGGTGTGGCTTAGCGTCGTACCACAACTAGGTATTTATTTAACAATTCTAACTTTTACTTTCATGTCTACAAATGCCTAGTTGTGGAAATGGGAACACCCTGGATAAAAACAGGTTTGTATTGTTCGTAGAGATTCTGCCTTTGTTGACAAGAAAAGTTTGGCTTGTAAAACCCTATGGTTTAGAGTTGGTTGATTTTCCGGATTGACGGACCTTCATGTCTTGTAAAGTATTATTTGAGCTGTTCTTGCCATAATATGGACTTGGTATTTTACCAAGTAGGGCTATCTTCTGTATACCTTGTCACAACACAACTGATTGGCTCAAACATATTAAGAAGAAAATACATTTCACAAATTAACAAGGCACACCTGTTAATTGAAATGCATTCCAGGTGACTACTTCATGAAGCTGGTTTAGAGAATTCCAAGAGTGTGCAAAGCTGTCATCAAGGCTAAGGGTGGCTACTTTTAAAGAATCTAAAATATATTTTGATTTGTTTAACACTTTTGGTTACTACAAGGATTCCATATGTGTTATTTCATAGTTTTGATGTGTTCACTTTTATTCTACAATGTAGAAAACAGTACAAATGAAGAAAAACCCTTGAATGAGTAGGTGTGTCCAAACATTCGACTGGTACTGCACTTCAAAATACACAATATACAAATATCTTTAAAATCCTAAATATTCTTAAAATGTGAGAACATTCGATCGAAAATATTTTGGGGGGTATTATTTCGGTTTATAACACCACAGCAGATGAATCTGATGCGTAAGCTAAAAGTGAAGCCAGACAGCGTTCTCCACTACATGGTTTCCCAACCCTCTCCTCGCACCCCAGACGTTTCACATTTTTGTTTTAACCCTGAACTGGCACATCTGATTCAAATAGTCAACACCCAAAACGAGTTCCTGTAAAACTGCAGGCCTTAACACTGAGTAAGTGTAATGGCATCAGCTCCTAACAAAGTCTTAATTTAGCTCTGAATAGTGTGGACCCTATAGTCTGGAAAAGTGTTAAATTGAACACTCAGAGTTGATTCAACGCTGAAGAATTTGCTGTGAACATCCCTACTGGATTCCACTGTCTCTGTGAATGAACTGAAGCTCTGGGACTTTAACTCAATGAATGTCATTAAAGCTGTTAAAGAAGCCAAGACGACAGAATAGGATAAATCATCCAGTACAGTACAAGCATACAGTACATTGACAAACAGTACATACAGAACTGATTTATTACAAAACAGAAAAAGTGTCTCCACGTCTCTCTCTCACTGCCCCCACTCTCCCAGAATCTATACTTCCATCACATTAATGGATCTTCTTCTACCCGTCTTAAGAGGGCAGGGAATCAGGGACGAGAGGAATCACAGAGGGATTCCCCAAGCTACATCAGCACTGGCGGCGGGAAGCCCCAGGCACGCCACGTTTCCTGAACTCCTCCATCTCCTCTTCCTCCACCTCAGTCCCGTCCCGCCCTCCACCTCTGTCCCGTCCTGCCCTCCACCTTCCTCAGCAAGTACAGGTCTGTGGACTCCCTTATTACGGAGCTCACCTTGTATTGAAAAGGAGATGAGATACCATTACCTTAGCTTGAAGAACATCTTTAATGGGACCAAATAGGTTTATGTTACACAGAGCATTATGGGTACTGTAGTTAATCATGCTACCCACCTCATCACCAGGAAGTCTGGGCAGGAGGTCTCCAGGGAGACCCCAGTGATGTTCCAAAAGCCCCTCATGTCTAACTGAAAGGTGCTGTTGCCGTTGACAATGGAGATGCTGTCGGGTATATACATTACTTACACCAGCCGCCATGCCGGTTCCGGTTCTGGTGTTGGTAGCAGATGTAAACTCCATGGTGACTGTCTTATCTCTGTGAGAGAAGAGATGTGGTTATTATTCGTTTTCATACAGCAGCCACAAAAACAATAGAAACAATCACAATATAAAAAAACAATAAAAAAACAATTACAATGAATAATGGGGAATGACAAGTAACATGCAATTTAATCCAAAATGGCACCCCATTCCCTATATAAAGCTTTAATTTAGACCACGGACAAAAGCAGTGCTCTACATACAGGGAAGAGGGTGCCATGTAGGGAATAGGGTGCTACCTTGAGAGCCAACATGGTTGAGTAATACCAGAGGTGGCTCACACTGTCTGCGACGAGGGCCCATCTTCCCAAGAACTGCTGGTCTAGTCGTGGTGGATCCATGGGCTTAAGGAGGTCCTCACAGCCTAGAGCAGCAGCAGGAGCTGATTGGCTCGAAGACAGGAAGCAGAGGAGAGCTGTGGCATATAGAGCGAACATGGCTTCAGTATCTAGGTTTCACTATATCTATACACCATTTCTACAGTATATCTATCATATCTCCAACATGTATCACTATATTTCTCTTGTATTTCTCTTGTATTTCTATATCATATACTTCATTGATGTGTCTGTGTGTATAGAACACTGGTGCTGGGATAGAGGGGTCCAGTCAAAGCTCTGCTGTCCTGCTATGGTGAAATGTTCTTCAAATGTCAGAAAGTTGCACAGTTGTAGAGTGCCAGGAAAATGACTATTTTCTATGGCAAATTCCAGGATTGCAAAATAAAAAAAGCTTTTTTTAATGCTCATCTCATGTACAGTTGTGTGCTCATTTGAACCAGTGATCTGGTATAGTATACTTTTAAGTAATAAGGCACGAGAGGGGTGTGGTATTTGGCCAATATACCACAGCTAAAGGCTGTTCTTATGCACGAATCAACACGGAGTGCCTGGATACAGGCCATGATATATTGGCCACATACCACAAACCCCTGAGGTGTCTTATTGCTATTATAAACTGGTTACCAAGGAAACAAATGACTGGTTTTGTCATACCCGTGCTATACGGTCTGATATGCCACAGCGATCAGACAATCAGCATCCAGGGCACAAACCACACAGTTTATAAAATACAATTGACCTTTGCTATGTTCAGAGCACTGGTGTGGCAAAAGCCTCTGTGGGAAAAAGTTAGTGTCTGCATCCCAAATGGCACCCTAATGCTCAAGAGCCCTGGTCAAAGGTAGTGCCCAAGGGACCTGGTCAAGGGTAGTGCACTATGAAGGGAGCGGGGTGCCATTTGGGATGCACCGTTGTGTGTTTGGACTCTTCCCGTCAAAGGTTACTCCATAATCTGTGTGTTTTAGCTTAGAATGGAGCAACATGGTAGTTTTTCATTGTCCAATGTTGACAAATGGTGAGACAGGAGACAGGACATCAAATAATATTTCACAAGTGTCAGTTTAATCACTAAACCATTATTGATTAGTTCAAAAGTATCCTGTTGAAAGAAAGATATGCATAAACCCCCCTCCCACTTGATTTCATGGTGGCTATATACATGTCAGAGCACTGTTTGTATTCTATGGAAAATACACTGAGAAAATAAAATGCATAGAATTTAGATATAAAAACATACTTTCCCTTTAACAATTGATAATGGACCAAAATAAGATTGAGAAATGTTGACTCCAATGCTTCCCACAGTTGTGTCAAGTTGGTTGGAGCTGTTGCAGTTCTTAACACTGAAACCGGTGCGCCTGACACCTGTTACCAAACCCTGTGCAAAGGCATTTCAATAGGTTGATTGCCCATTGACCCTCAATGGCACACATGCACAATCCATGTGCAAGTGGATTTAACAAGTGACATCAATAAGGGATCATAGCTTTCACCTGGTCAGTCTGTCATGGAAAGAGTAGGTGTTCCTAATGTTTTGTACAGTCAGTGACCTACTTTCAACCAGAGACCATAGACCATGGGCAACAGTAGAGCACTTTGTTAGGACTAGGGTTTCATTTGTGACACATACCTACTGTACTGGTCATGATTCAACCCTCAGGCCTTTGACACATACCTACTGTACTGGTCATGATTCAATCCTCAGGCCTTGCATTGGACAAAATAAGATAAGGGCCTTCGATAAGCATTTCCCTTGTAAAATAATTCACTAAAAACACACATAAGCGCCCCCCCAAACAGAATTCCTATCACAGCCTGCACAGTTCAGTTTAAAGCAGGTTCTGTGTGAATAGTAGGGTGGATACACAGATACAGCATAATGGATCAAGACTGGTCTTTCATTCTCAGTACCAGCCAACAGTAACACAGGCAAGGCTGACAGGGTTGTGTTCATTAGGAAAAAAACTTGAGTTCATCAGGGTTGTGTTCATCAGGGTTGTGTTCATCAGGGTTGTGTTCATCAGGGTTGTGTTCATCAGGGTTGTGTTCATCAAAATAAAAAAAACTGACTCGAACAGGGAGGGCCTACCTGGACCTGGTCCAATAAGAAAAACACTGGTTTTGAATTTTCATTTCAAAGCACTTCGCCCTACTGAACAAAACCCAGGTTCCTCTGGATGGGTAACTGAGCTATACCCTTAGGGAAGGAGATCCACAAGGCACTTCAGTAATAACACCATCATTCACAGTGTTAGAGGCAGACTCAAGTCCCTCTTGTAGTATTACACAGAGAAAGCATTGGAGAATTTGGTAGAGAGATAGAGAGCGAACAAAATGATTGATCACATGACAGAGCAGCACTGGCAGGTCTTGCGTTTGGGAGCCATATCGACCCCTCCCTCCGCCTCTCCCCTGGTAGCGGTCAGTGTCTCTGGGGTGGCTGGAGCCTGCTCCCCCAAGGCCAGGGTCTGGGCCTTGGATGGGAACAGCAGGGGCTCCTGCTCTGGCTCAGTCCGGGGCTCCACTAGGGACACCTCCAGGAACTGGCCCCCAGGGAGGATGGCTGATTCTGGGGCCAGCGAGGCCTCCTCTTCCCCCTTGACTTCCACTTCAGTCTTCACTTCCACATCGCCCTCTGCCGGCTCGCCTGCAGCCTCTCCCTCTGCGTCGGGCCTGGGGGTGAGTAAGGTCTCAGAGTAGATGGGAACGGCAGCCACAACGCCATCATCTGGGGCCTGCAAGTCAGACACAGGAGCTTCCTCTACTGGCTGCGCCTCTTCCTCTCCACCACTGTTTCCCACACCCTCCATCTGTCTTTCTCCTAAATCTCCTATTACTGTGTCCATCTGTCCTTCTCCTAAATCTCCTATTACTGTGTCCATCTGTCCTTCTCCTAAATCTCCGGTTACTGTGTCCATCTGTCCTTCTCCTAAATCTCTAGTTACGGTGTCCATCTGTCCTTCTCCTAAACCTCTGGTTACTGTGTCTGCCTCTGTCTCAGTCTCTTTTGCTACTTCTGAGGACTCTTCAGGAGTTGTCTCTGGTTTCGTCTCCTCAATTCCTCCTTCCTCAGGAGATTCTGACCTCTGATTGGACACGGCTGAGTCTACTTCCTGTTCCTGACCCGTAGAGGAAAGATCATTTGCCAGCTCGTCTCCATCGTCATTGATAATCACTCGCTCCGCTCGCATCATGATCAGTCCTCCTTCCTCGATTACCGGAGCCTCGCCTGGCTCCGCCTCCGTGAGCCCCAGGAACGTCATGGTAATGGCACCATCTTCAGGGACGACTGTCACTGGACCGTTGGTGCTGTTGTGCAGTCCGCCTTCCTCTGATGCATTGTGGGTAGCAGCTTGCCCCTCCCCCTCTCCTCTCCCATTGGTGAGGATCTCAGCTCGTTCCAATAGTGCTGCCTCAACTGTTCCTAAAACTGTGACAAGACAGACAGATCATAGTTAGGAAATGTTTCAATCATCTTCCCAGTCTTCTATCAGCAAGACCCTTGGCAAGGATGCACATTAATCTTACCAAGCTCTGGAAAGTCCAGCTAGAATAGTGAGCACGGAAGAAGCAGGAGAGTGGAACATTTGTAGAAACTTGGAGAAAGTTATGGAGAGTAAAGGAGAAAGACAAGAAAAAAGAGGCCAGCCAATGGGACGAGTGATATTAGAAATCCAAAAGAAGTGAAGAGAGAGCAGCTTCCAGAATCAACGCTGTTCTGGACTCATGACAGAAGGTCCTAATGATAGGAGTGACATTTCAGCACCAAGCCAAAGGCATGTTGCCCATCCCTGTGACCCTGAATCTAACCAACCAGAACATTTCCACTGACTTGGCTTGTGTTGTGTGCTCTTTGCCCCATAGAAATAGAATTACTAGACCCATCATGGTGCAGCCAAACAGCAGTGGTCTAAAGGAATTTTCACGTTCTAGAAATTCTATTTCTATGCTTTCCCCTGATAACTTCACACATGAGATTCTTCATCAGCATCAATTTATATGTATTCCATCTCATTCAAATGCATAGATACTGTATGCATGTATGAACTTCCACTGACGAATGAATACAACGTGTTGCCTTTGTAATACAAATACCATCAAAGGCCAGTACAGTCTGTAGTGTCTTCTGGGACTAGAACCCATTTCAGTTGATTCAGAGTAAGGAGAGATGAAGGTAACATTGTTAACCCCTTACCGGATTCAGCCTCTACTTCTTCCTGTCCATTCTCCAAGATAACAGCTTGGTCTGCTTCTGTGGGAATATATGGAAATAAGACTCTTTTTAAAATCAGTGTTTATTAAGCCCACCATTCAACATTCAACTGTCCCGATTCTGTTCAAATTTATTGGGTTATTTACGATGTCTTTTTACCCCACATCACATTCACTACCAACTCAAGCAGAAACAAAGACGTATTCTTTTATCTTTCAACAATTCAATTGATTGGGTCAAGTAATATCAAGCTAGTGGAACAACGACCGCTACCAGCGGTTGCTAACAGTAACCGGTGGTGACAGCTAGACAGTCGCTCATTCATTCAGAGACGGGTGACACCTACCTGCTGTAGCCTCCACCACCACCGCTGCATTCTATTGGAGGAGACAGACAGGGGCGGGGTTAGACACTCCAACCACATGCCATTCTTTTATTCTTTTCAGTCTCAAGTTGTAACCGTGACCCTAGATGAGGAATGCCATTATAAAAAGGGTAGATGAGCAATGTCGTTCACGCATTTTCAACCCACAAGAGGGAGCTAATGAGCTAATGAGACTTTAGAGCTAATGAGACTTTAGGGCCCACCCTCCACCAGCGACTACTCAATACTAAATATCCCTACTTTAAAAAGGCAGACTCAGTGAAATGACGTTGCCACAAGCAGCACCGCAGATATTGAGATGAGTGAGATGCAAAGACTTCCCTCTCACACAGTATCTGCGCGTGTGTACGGGGTTCTCTCAGTTACAGCCTGGTAGCCAGGGCACCGAAACAGCATAGAAGTTGAGCCTCGCGCTTCAGCGCTCTTAGTTGTTACGGAAATTGACCCACTATGCCGTTTACTTTCTGCTTCTACGTCAGATCACCGAGTCAACCTTTAAAATCAAAAGCCCAGTGTTGAGGGTAGTCCCATCTCTGCCATGCCACAAAAACCCCCACTATCATACGAGTCAACCTTCACAGGTCTGCTCCTTGGCTACGAGACTAAACAACACGCTCGGTGTGTGATTCCCGTCTCTACAACCTCTAAAATCAAAGGTTAGGAGAAGAAATACAAAAAAAAGACTTGAAGAGGAGGAGAATTCTTTGTTGTAAAATACAAGGTCATTCTGAGGTAAACAGTCGCGGTTGCCTTGAGGTGGAGCGATTACACACGTCTAAGTGGTACATTGTTGATGCACGGAGGGCTTGGTCTTGGTAAAGCTCCTGCTTCTGAACGAGAGGGGCTACATCAAAGCTGCATGAACGTATTATTATGGGAAAATGTATTATTCCTCCGAAAGGAGCCTCGTCGGTCAGGACTGGTGGGAAGAACGGACGTAATGATCGGGGCTGCTTGTTCTAGCATGTATTCTACCCATTCAATTGGTCTGCGTGCATCAGTGAGTGTTTGTGTGCGTTACTCACAGCTTGGCCATCCTAATTCTCTATGTGTCTGTAGGTGTGTGTAGGTGTCTGTAGGTGTCTGTAGGTGTCTGTAGGTGTCTGTAGGTGTCTGTAGGTGTCTGTAGGTGTCTGTAGGTGTCTGTAGGTGTCTGTAGGTGTCTGTAGGTGTCTGTAGGTGTGTGTAGGTGTGTGTAGGTGTGCACATTTTAGTGCCAGATGTCCTCACAAGAGTAGTAAACCAAGTGAGGCCAGTCCTGACTTGTAAAAAATATATTTTTCGGCTTTGAATTAGAGTTTAGGGGAAAAATGTGAATCAATTGTTGGTCCCCAAAAGGTCTTCACAAGTATAGTAAGACATAGTGTGTGTGTCACTCACAGCTCGGCCATCTTCCATCTGCTGCTCCAGTTTCTCCTCCTCCTCCGCTAACCGTTGACTCTCTGTCTGCAACCTGACACACACACAGACACACAGTTCTTTAGCGTTCGGTTCCAACCTCAGCCAGAACAAACCCTTCACTTTTAACCTCACATTGATAAAAAGGTAGTGCTATAAGAAACTTACAATACATGCAAATACACTACGAGGTGCAGAGACTATAACCACTACGAGGTGCAGAGACTATAACCACTACGAGGTGCAGAGACTATAACCCCTACGAGGTGTAGAGACTATAACCCCTACGAGGTGCAGAGACTATAACCACTACGAGGTGTAGAGACTATAACCACTACGAGGTGTAGAGACTATAACCCCTACGAGGTGTAGAGACTATAACCCCTACGAGGTGTAGAGACTATAACCCCTACGAGGTGTAGAGACTATAACCACTACGAGGTGTAGAGACTATAACCACTACGAGGTGCAGAGACTATAACCCCTACGAGGTGTAGAGACTATAACCACTACGAGGTGCAGAGACTATAACCCCTACGAGGTGTAGAGACTATAACCCCTACGAGGTGCAGAGACTATAACCACTACGAGGTGCAGAGACTATAACCCCTACGAGGTGCAGAGACTATAACCCCTACGAGGTGTAGACTATAACCCCTACGAGGTGTAGACTATAACCCCTACGAGGTGTACTACGAGGTGTAGAGACTATAACCCCTACGAGGTGCAGACTATAACCCCTACGAGGTGTAGACTATAACCCCTACGAGGTGTAGACTATAACCCCTACGAGGTGTACTACGAGGTGTAGAGACTATAACCCCTACGAGGTGCAGATACTATAACCCCTACGAGGTGTAGAGACTATAACCTCTACGAGGTGTAGACTATAACCCCTACGAGGTGTACTACGAGGTGTAGAGACTATAACCACTACGAGGTGCAGAGACTATAACCACTACGAGGTGCAGAGACTATAACCCCTACGAGGTGCAGAGACTATAACCCCTACGAGGTGTAGACTATAACCCCTACGAGGTGTAGACTATAACCCCTACGAGGTGTACTACGAGGTGTAGAGACTATAACCCCTACGAGGTGCAGACAATAACCCCTACGAGGTGTAGACTATAACCCCTACGAGGTGTAGACTATAACCCCTACGAGGTGTACTACGAGGTGTAGAGACTATAACCCCTACGAGGTGCAGATACTATAACCCCTACGAGGTGTAGAGACTATAACCTCTACGAGGTGTAGACTATAACCCCTACGAGGTGTACTACGAGGTGTAGAGACTATAACCACTACGAGGTGTAGAGACTATAACCCCTACGAGGTGCAGAGACTATAACCCCTACGAGGTGTAGAGACTATAACCCCTACGAGGTGCAGAGACTATAACCACTACGAGGTGCAGAGACTATAACCACTACGAGGTGCAGAGACTATAACCCCTACGAGGTGCAGAGACTATAACCACTACGAGGTGCAGACTATAACCCCTACGAGGTGTAGACTATAACCCCTACGAGGTGTACTACGAGGTGTAGAGACTATAACCCCTACGAGGTGCAGAGACTATAACCCCTACGAGGTGTAGAGACTATAACCCCTACGAGGTGTAGACTATAACCCCTACGAGGTGTACTACGAGGTGTAGAGACTATAACCCCTACGAGGTGCAGATACTATAACCCCTACGAGGTGTAGAGACTATAACCTCTACGAGGTGTAGACTATAACCCCTACGAGGTGTACTACGAGGTGTAGAGACTATAACCACTACGAGGTGTAGAGACTATAACCACTACGAGGTGCAGAGACTATAACCACTACGAGGTGCAGAGACTATAACCACTACGAGGTGCAGAGACTATAACCCCTACGAGGTGCAGAGACTATAACCACTACGAGGTGCAGACTATAACCCCTACGAGGTGTAGACTATAACCCCAACGAGGTGTACTACGAGGTGCAGAGACTATAACCCCTACGAGGTGCAGAGACTATAACCCCTACGAGGTGTAGAGACTATAACCCCTACGAGGTGTACTACGAGGTGTAGAGACTATAACCCCTACGAGGTGTAGAGACTATAACCCCTACGAGGTGCAGAGACTATAACCCCTACGAGGTGTAGAGACTATAACCCCTACGAGGTGTAGAGACAATAACCCCTACGAGGTGCAGAGACTATAACCCCTACGAGGTGCAGAGACTATAACCCCTACGAGGTGCAGAGACTATAACCCCTACGAGGTGCAGAGACTATAACCCCTATGAGGTGCAGAGACTATAACCCCTACGAGGTGCAGAGACTATAACCCCTACGAGGTGTAGAGACTATAACCCCTACGAGGTGTAGAGACTATAACCCCTACGAGGTGTAGAGACTATAACCTCTACGAGGTGTACTACAAGGTGTAGAGACTATAACCCCTACGAGGTACAGAGACTATAACCCCTACAAGGTGTAGAGACTATAACCCCTACGAGGTGCAGAGACTATAACCCCTACGAGGTGTAGAGACTATAACCCCTACGAGGTGTAGAGACTATAACCCCTACGAGGTGCAGAGACTATAACCCCTACGAGGTGTAGAGACTATAACCACTACGAGGTGTACTACGAGGTGCAGAGACTATAACCCCTATGAGGTGTAAAGACTACGAGGTGTACTACGAGCTGCAGAGATTACGAGGTGTACTACGAGGTGCAGAGACTACAAGCCCTACGAGGTGCAGAGACTACAAGCCCTACGAGGTGCAGAGACTACAAGCCCTACGAGGTGCAGAGACTACAAGCCCTACGAGGTGCAGAGACTACAACCCCTACGAGGTGCAGAGACTACAAGCCCTACGAGGTGCAGAGACTACAAGCCCTACGAGGTGCAGAGACTACAAGCCCTACGAGGTGCAGAGACTACAACCCCTACGAGGTGCAGAGACTACAACCCCTACGAGGTGCAGAGACTACAACCCCTACGAGGTGCAGAGACTACAACCCCTACGAGGTGCAGAGACTACAACCCCTTCGAGGTGTAGAGACTATAACCACTAAGGTCACAGGTAGCCCTATACAGGTAATGTAGTGAGTATACAGGTAGCCCTATACAGGTAATGTAGTGAGTATACAGGTAGCCCTATACAGGTAATGCAGTGAGTATACAGGTAGCCCTATACAGGTAATGTAGTGAGTATACAGGTAGCCCTATACAGGTAATGCAGTGAGTATACAGGTAGCCCTATACAGGTAATGCAGTGAGTATACAGGTAGCCCTATACAGGTAATGCAGTGAGTATACAGGTAGCCCTATACAGGTAATGTAGTGAGTACACAGATAGCCCTATACAGGTAATGCGGTGAGTACACAGGTAGCCCTATACAGGTAATGTAGTGAGTACACAGATAGCCCTATACAGGTAATGCAGTGAGTATACAGGTAGCCCTATACAGGTAATGTGGTGAGTATACAGGTAGCCCTATACAGGTAATGTAGTGAGTATACAGGTAGCCCTATACAGGTAATGTAGTGAGTATACAGGTAGCCCTATACAGGTAATGTGGTGAGTATACAGGTAGCCCTATACAGGTAATGTAGTGAGTATACAGGTAGCCCTATACAGGTAATGTAGTGAGTATGGGGTGTATAATAGGATATTCCTACTTGTCTATGTGTTGCTCCATCTCCTGGGCCTGGGAGCCCCACAGCGGGGAACGAGGCTCTGAGGATGTGGGGGAAGAGGGGCCGTCCATCAGCCACTGGTCTCTAAGAGACTTCCTCTGGATGGAGAAAGAAAGTGCGAGAGAGGGAGGGAGGACACAGGGAGAGATTGAGGGAGGGAGGACACAGGGAGAGAGGAAGGGAGGAAGGACACATGGAGGGCACATGGAGAGAGGGAGGGAGGGAGGACACAGGGAGAGGGAGGACACAAGGAGAGCAAGAGAAGCATGTCAGTCAATATTGTCAACGTCATAGGCATCATCCAAATCATGCACTCCTACTCAGACACAACATGAGCTGAATGCAACATGGCATTGTCTTTAAATCTGACAGGTTTGTCTTCATTCTCACACACTATTGTTATGGTGTCAGCCGGTGGCTGTGACCTTTAAACCTCCCCATCCAATCAGCTTAGGTCACATCTCTCTATTAGACCTCATTCCCCACTCCACTTCCTTTCAGTAAACCGCTCAACAGGTGTCCCATCCCTTTAACTCTTCAATAAACCGCTCAATAGGTGCCCCATCCCTTTAACACTTCAATAAAGCCCTCAACAGGTGCCCCATCCCTTTAACACTTCAATAAACCGCTCAATAGGTGCCCCATCCCTTTAACTCTTCAATAAACCGCTCAATAGGTGCCCCATCCCTTTAACACTTCAATAAAGCCCTCAACAGGTGCCCCATCCCTTTAACACTTCAATAAACCGCTCAACAGGTGCCCCATCCCTTTAACACTTCAATAAACCGCTCAATAGGTGCCCCATCCCTTTAACACTTCAATAAAGCCCTCAACAGGTGTCCCATCCCTTTAACACTTCAATAAAGCCCTCAACAGGTGTCCCATCCCTTTAACACTTCAATAAAGCCCTCAACAGGTGCCCCATCCCTTTAACACTTCAATAAACCGCTCAATAGGTGCCCCATCCCTTTAACTCTTCAATAAACCGCTCAACAGGTGTCCCATCCCTTTAACACTTAAATAGCCGCTCAACAGGTGCCCCATCCCTTTAACACTCCAATAAAGCCCTCAATAGGTGCCCCATCCCATATCCCATACATTCGGACAGGAACACACTCCTTTCTGCCCCAAGTGTGCACTTGCTCACTTCACCTTATCGATTTAAGATTACTAGCCTATGCTTACACCAATCCAATGCTTTTAAATGCATGAGGGGGAGTGAATGAGTGTACGCTTTTGCGAGCAAGGTAACTAATTGGGACACAGGGTCTCTCCTATCCCACCACTCCCTTCCTATCCCACCACTCCTCTCCGCTGGCCCCCTCTCACCACCTCAGCTGAAGGTGAAATGCACAGCAGAGCACTGACAGGAAGTCTGCAGAGAGCACTTCCTTCCTGTTTCTGTAGCGGCACAGGTCCTCTCAGAGTGCCAAAATGTGTGTTTGCAGAACACCTCCCTCTAACCCAACAGGACTAATATGAAGTTCAATTAAATGTATTGTTTTCTCATTCTAAGAAATACCTAATCAAGAGGGCCAGAAGTTTGAGTGGTGGGGAAAACCCAGAAATTCAGATAAGTAAAAAGATGTGATGGGTCCGTACTCAAAAAGATGTCGCATAAACCTTATTATTTTATAATTAAATGTAGTATGTATTTTCACTGCATCAGGGATAGAGTACACAGACGTTTCGGCTTTACAGTGTGTAGGTACTGAAGAAGGCTGCAAAGACGAAACACCTGTGCACGCTATCCCCGACGCAGGGAAAATAGTCATCTATTATTGAAATACAGTAAGCTTTATGAGACATCTTTTTGAGTGCGGACACCCTCACAACTTTTTGCATAATTAAGAAATACCCATCGTCCTCCAAGAGTGGCTGAAAACAAAACAGTCCACCCCCTTCCCCCAGAGGACTAAAATCAGATCAGGTTACATGATTATAACAATTAGAAGGCTAAAGTACCTCTGTTGAACTGCGAGGCAGCAACTTTATAGGCTACTTTTACACTACCTTCAGAGTATGCCGCTTCAATGAGTCTGTTCCCTTAATAGACGACCTCTTTAAAACGGTCCATTTAAATGCATTTCACTGAGTGGACTTTGCAGTTAGCATTGCGTGGCTTCTTCTTATTCATGTTAGGCCACTTTAATAGCCCTTTTAAAGCTGTGTCTGGGTCTAGAGACCACTTCTGGTGACAGCCATTGAGAGGTCAATACTACCTTTACCTCTGAGGAGTACAGAGCAGGGTTTGTTCCTTCGGTAGTCGATACAGTACAGTTGCAGACAAGAGGCGTTATTGTAGGCTAGAAGTTAGCCAACCAAAAACGGTGGTTTATACAAGTTCGTTACAATTTAGCCTCATAAGGGTGGTTGGGGAAATCATTCTTGGAGGTGGATCCAGATAGCAGACTAAGGCAGACCAGTCACCTGAAACCAGTTCCTCATTGGGTGTACAAAAGCAAGGATTTGAGGAATGCGCCCCAGGGCAGTGGGAACGCCAATCTGGAAGTGGTGTGAAAACAATGGATCCGTCCAGTGCAGAGAGCAGAGCACGTAAACACACGCACACCATTCTAGTGAAGGAAGGCCAAACCTCCAAACTCTGGCAGGCCGTTTCAGGAAGGGTGTGTGTGTTCTCAAGTAGACTAGGAGTTGTGTGTTGCTTGGAATGGAGTTTGGAACTGAAGTAAGCCCCTTGCTAACAAGCTGGAATGAGTCCGTACAGAGTTTTGGCGGAACAACATTATGGCTACATTCTACATTTGTGGGGAAAGAAGAATGAGTGTGGGGGTTCTGTCCAGCATCCACCACCATATTCACAGAGAGAGCCTGTGTCTCTGAGTGTATGTGGTCACTTTTCTGACCAATTGACGTTACACTTCAGAATAAATAGTCCTACATAGTGAGAGGGGTGACGGGTCGGGGACAGTGAGAGGGGTGACGGGCCGGGGACAGTGAGAGGGGTGACGGGCCGGGGACAGTGAGAGGGTGATGGTCAGACCTTCAGAGTGTGTGTGTGTGTGTGTGTCACCTTGAGCTGCTGTAGCCTCAGCCGCTCCTCCTCCATCTCCCTCTTGGCCCTCTCCTGTTCCTCCTGCAGACGACGCTTCTCCTGAGAGAGAGGGGAGAGAGCGAGAGAGAGGGAGGAGAGAGCAAGAGAGAGGGAGAGAGAGGGGGGAGAGCAAGAGAGAGGGAGGAGAGAGCAAGAGAGAGGGGGGAGAGCAAGAGAGAGGGGGAGAGCAAGAGAGAGGGGGGAGAGCAAGAGAGAGGGGGAGAGCAAGAGAGAGGGGGAGAGCAAGAGAGAGGGGGAGAGCAAGAGAGAGGGGGAGAGCAAGAGAGAGGGGGGAGAGCAAGAGAGAGGGGGAGAGCAAGAGAGAGGGGGAGAGCAAGAGAGAGGGGGAGAGCAAGAGAGAGGGGGGAGCAAGAGAGAGGGGGGGAGTAAGAGAGAAGGGGGGAGCAAGAGAGAGGGGGGGAGAAAGAGAGAGAGAGGATGGAGGGGGGGAGAAAGAGAGAGAGAGGATGGAGGGGTGAGGGGGCACGAGAGAGAGGATGGAGGGGTGAGGGGGCGCGAGAGAGAGAGGATGGAGGGGTGAGGGGGCGCGAGAGAGAGAGGATGAGTGGTGAGGGGGCGCGAGAGAGAGAGGATGGAGGGGTGAGGGGGCGCGAGAGAGAGAGGATGAGTGGTGAGGGGGCGCGAGAGAGAGAGGATGGAGGGGTGAGGGGGCGCGAGAGAGAGAGGATGAGTGGTGAGGGGGCGCGAGAGAGAGAGGATGAGTGGTGAGGGGGCGCGAGAGAGAGAGGTGGAGGGGTGAGGGGGCGCGAGAGAGAGAGGATGGAGGGGTGAGGGGGCACGAGAGAGAGAGGATGGAGGGGTGAGGGGGCGCGAGAGAGAGAGGATGGAGTGGTGAGGGGGCGCGAGAGAGAGAGGATGGAGGGGTGAGGGGGCGCGAGAGAGAGAGGATGGAGTGGTGAGGGGGCGCGAGAGAGAGAGGATGGAGGGGTGAGGGGGCGCGAGAGAGAGAGGATGGAGGGGTGAGGGGGCGCGAGAGAGAGAGGATGGAGTGGTGAGGGGGCGCGAGAGAGAGAGGATGGAGGGGTGAGGGGGCGCGAGAGAGAGAGGATGGAGTGGTGAGGGGGCGCGAGAGAGAGAGGTGGAGTGATAAACAAAGAGGAAGAAAATAGAAACAGAGGGAGAATAAAGAGAAAACAGAAAGAAGAGGTGAAGATGTAAAAGAAAAGAGGAGAACACCTGGTCAAACCTGTCACACAGGAACCCTCACCATAGAGAGGTGGCCACCCTATAACAGTCACTGTGTCTCCATGGAAATACTGTGGCGTTGTTTTACTGGGCTGAGGGAGACGGCCTGGTGCGACACACTGCACTATGGGTAAATTATTCAGTAGCTACGGACATACAGCGCAAGGAGCAGTGCTTAGTTTCCATGGGCCTGTATGTGTGGTTGTGTGTGTCAGGTGCTTGACTCACAGTGATCGCCTGCAGTCTCTGTTGGTACTTCTCTGCCTCGTCCATCTTCAATCTGTGTGACAAGAAGTTAAAGGTTATAGGTCACAGATATCATTTACCTTAGGAAGTAGTTAAAGTGCTGCTCTAGGAACAGTTTAGCCTTTTAGAGCACAATTAATACGGTTATATGGACAGGTGGGGACCTGATCCTTGATCAGCACTCTGACCCTGAGATACCTGGAAGCCTTAGTTGTTTATCTGGACGTTTCTATCTAGCTTGTGTTGTTTCACATTACGTATCCCTTGTGACATGGCCTCAGGCATCACAAGGCAAATGACTGTGTAACTACATGTTTGTATCCTCACAGCTGACACACAGCGGGACAATATGACTAGCCTGACTTGGTACGTATGAACACAGCCTGGAGGATGTGCTGTACTCGCCAACCTTTATTATAGAGCCTTTGTTTCCTACAACGTAGAAACAGATCATATATGCCATTTAGCAGACGCTTTTATCCAAAGCCTGCATACATTTTACATACGGGTGGTCCCAGGAATTGAACCCACTATCCTGGCTTTGCAACCGCCATGCTCTACAAACTGATTTATAGAGAACCAGGAGATATACTTCTACTGTGTAGAAACAACAGTGATATTTCCTACTCCCCAAGGGAATACTGGAGACTAGACCCAACGCACACAAAATGATCAAGTCCACTAGAAAAACATGACAATGACTAGTTTATACCTGCGATCTGGTGTAAAAAGAAACCAATCCCCACCTACCCTTCATTCTTCTACACACAGTTCCTATCCTCTGCTCCAAGCCTTAGAAAACTCCCTGATACCTCCCTCAAACCCCAACCTCCCTGGTGTTTGGAGGCATTGGGGCTATGGCAGCTTATAACCAGCTTATGAGCCTCCGTAGGGACTACGTCAGGTCTCATGAGGAGCCAGGAATAGCAGTGAGGAGATAAACAAACCGTCTTTGATGAGGAGCATTGTTGAGCTCCCTACAGACCGAGTCTGATAATTAGATACAATATGATGATACACAGCAGAGAGAGGGAGAGAGAAAGTTGGAGAAAACTTGCACAATGACTTCGTATTAGTCCAAGAGGAGTGGTGATCTCCTACATGCTTCTACGCCACATGAGGGCCAGTGTGTAACAGACACTCCTTCCAGACCAGGTCCATACGCACTACACTGTTAACTCAATGACATTTACAAATCAAATTGTAAGTGTAGACTAACAGTGAAATGCTGACATACAGGTCCTTCCCAACAATGCAGAGAGAGAAATAATAACACAAGGAATAAATACACAATGAGTAACTAATATATATATATGTATATAGTGTCCGCTACAGTAGGTGAGAAACGTCATCTTATGGACCCACCACACTAGCTAGCGGTGACTAACGTTTATTTGGTTGGCATGGCTTCAGTGCAAACACTCTCAGAGCCTTGGTGTGAAACACACACAGTGTGTAAAAGGATGTATATTTGCCCTGTGGGGAGGCTACATGGTTTCTGCTAGCGTAGCGTTAGCACTTGCTGTGGGAACAGGTGGTTGTATAGCAGGGGCAGTAGCGTATCTTAATCATGACGGGCCCAGGTGCCCCAAAAAGCCGAAACGGGCCCCTACCACCACCCATATTTCCCTTAAAATGTCAATGATTTTGTTGGTACGGCTGTGTGTTAATATAACTAAGCATTGTAACAGCAGAGCAGAACCTAATCTAAGGGCACATTTGAAGCTGTTACCAGAGAAGCCGCAATATAGCCAATATATTCAGCACAAATACAAACAAAAAAAATCATAAAAATAACTTTTATCGGCAAATAATAGGCAATAGCCTATATTATAAAACATAAGTACATAGAGCAATCTCTCGACAGAAACACAGCTAATGACCCAGGACATGTTCGCTGAAGTCGTGCACGGTGGCAAAACTGACATACCGCTATTTCAAATGATCTGCCTCCTGCAGAGGCCGATAGCAAAAACACCAGCAAATCAATCAAGAGGAGTATTCAAACAGATCTGCTTAAATGGCAGCATGTCTCTTAACACTGTATGACACGCATGTGCTTACTAATTACTCATATAGCCTAGTTAAACGTATAGGCTATGATGACAATGAAATGGCTCAGTGGCCGTGCACCAAAACATGGTTTCCTAAGACAGATCGTGCATAGTCGTAGATTGACAAGCAATGTAGATTAATCTCAATAAATCTGGATTTAAATAGGCTGTCTGGGCAGCCTGCCCTGTAGAAAATATAAGCTTACTCACTCATTTGATTGACATTCGACGGGCCTTGAGCTCTGCGAAGTCGTTGACTAAGGCATTCAAATCCATGGTGCCGGCCCTGGTGATTTCAACGGACAGAACAGCCAACCCACTCAGTCTCTCCTGCCCCATGCTGCTCCTCAGGTATGATTGAATTATTTTCAGTTTGGAAAAGGAGCGCTCGGCACTGGCTACCGTTACAGGCAGAGTCATGAAAAGGAGCACCGCTGTAACTACTTCCCAAAATGTGACTGAATTGTAATGCACAATCCTGACCAGGTCTCTCAGCGTTGTGTGCCTTACTATTTCCTTCTTAAAAACAGGCCCTGATAGAGAGTAATTGGCCAGGGAAGCTTGCTGATACATCTTTGCTGTGATGTTCAGCCAGTCAGGCCTGCGGTCTCGTAGAGCGCATCATCATCTGCGTTGGCCAAGGTAGTGGGATGGATGGATGGAGTCAAACAGACTCGACGTTGCCCGCAGACTTTTAAATCTGTTTGACAGCTGGTGGATAACGATGTCAATCTTTGCATTAAAGTTGTTGACTCTAAAACTACTCTCCCCAGAAGACAATCGCTCGTCCTCGCATAGCACATCAAAATGACACCTCGCCTTCCTCCTCCGAGTGTCTTCAAATGCGTTCTGAGCTCCCCGTTTGTCGGCAAGGGTCTTAGAATCCGGACAGGACCTCTATAATGTCCTTGAGTGGGCTGACTGCCCTGTGCAGGTCTGCGTCTTCGGCCTGTAGCATTTTGGAGACGACGTTCACATTTTCTAAAACCTTAGTCTGCAGACTAAAACCATTTTCTAAAGCCTTAGTCTGCAGACTAAAACCATTTTCTAAAGCCTTAGTCTGCAGACTAAAACCATTTTCTAAAGCCTTAGTCTGCAGACTAAAACCATTTTCTAAAGCCTTAGTCTGCAGACTAAAACCATTTTCTAAAGCCTTAGTCTGCAGACTAAAACCATTTTCTAAAAGCCTTAGTCTGCAGACTAAAACCATTTTCTAAAGCCTTAGTCTGCAGACTAAAACCATTTTCTAAAGCCTTAGTCTGCAGACTAAAACCATTTTCTAAAGCCTTAGTCTGCAGACTAAAACCATTTTCTAAAGCCTTAGTCTGCAGACTAAAACCATTTTCTTTTTCAGTGCTGCTGCATCATCCCTCTCATCCTTCTTGTTACTTAACAGCACCGTTTCGGTGAGGGCCGTCATCACGTTCACATATCTGTATCTCAGGGCGTCAAAGGACTCGTATCTAGATGACTGTGTCCCACACGCTGGTCGTTTTAGAGTTGCATTGTCTTTTCTGATGCAAAATCAAATACCACTCAACACTTACCATCTCTTTATGCTATGCCCGAAGAAGTTGTATAACAGTTCAACAGTATCATAAAACTATTTAATCTCTGGCACATTTTTGACAGAGTTGTTGAGAGTCAGGTTAAGATTGTGCGCTGCGCAATGCACATAAACAGCAAGCGGCTCTTTATCTGATATTCTGGCCGGCACACGCCGGATAAACCCGGCTCATGTTAGCAGCTCCATCATACCCCTGCCCACGCCATTTTGAAATATCCAGCCCATTATCCTCTATGCTGCCCAGGATTTTATGTCGAGTCCAGAAATCCCAAAAACAACTGTGATGGTCAGATCTGTGGTGACATTATTTACATCCCTTATCAATCTCACATAGCGATAAACTTGAATTAACTGGTCTGGTGTCCATAATAGAAAGAAAATTTTAAAAATGGGCCTCCCTGAATGTCACACTTCACTCGCTCGGCGAAGATTTAAATCAGCTCATTTTGGATTTGAGGACTGGGATAGTTAACGGATCCTGAAAATTTAACTGAGAAAAGCGTGAAAGTTGCATTAATAGGATAGGCGTCCCGCTAGCGGCACACCTCGACAACATCCGGTGAAATTGCAGAGCGCGAAATTCAAATTACATAAATATTTAACATTCATGAAAATACAAGTGTTATACATCAAAATAAAGATTAACATCTTGTTAATCCAGGCTTTACGGCGAAAGCATACCATGCAATTATCTGAGGACAGCGCCCCGCTTACAAAAGCATACAAACATTTTCAAGTCAAGTAGAAGAGTCACAAAAGTCAGAAATAGCGATAAAATTAATCACTTACCTTTGATGATCTTCATCTGGTTGCACTCACAAGAGTCCCTGTTTTGTTCGATAAAGTTCCTCTTTATGTCCCAAAAACTCAGTTTTGTTGGCACGTTTTGTTCAGTAATCCACTGGCTCAGAGGCGGTCACAACAGGCAGACGAATTCATCCTAATAGTACCGGTAAAGTTTGTCGAAACATGTCAAACAATGTTAATAATTAATCCTCAGGTTGTCTATTGTCTAAATAATTGATAATATTTCAACCGGACAATAGTGTCTTCAATTGAAAGGAAAAATAACAAAGGGCGCGCATTTGGTCACGCGCGCAAAGGAGCTCTGGTTAATTCTGCATGCCACTTACAAAATGGTCTCATTCTTCCTCATTTTTCAGAATACAAGCCTAAAACAAATGTCTAAAGACTGTTGACATCTAGTGGAAGCCATAGGAACTGCAATCTGGGTCCTAACCCAACAGAATGTATAGGCATTCAATTGAAAATTACACACATCAAAAATATCACACTTCATGGATGGATTTTCCTCAGGTTTTCGCCTGCCATATCAGTTCTGTTATACTCACAGACATCATTTTAACAGTTTTGGAAACGCCAGTGTGTTTTCTATCCAAATCTACCAATTATATGCATATCCTAGCTTCTGGGCCTGAGTAACAGGCAATTTTTGGGCAACTCAGTCATCCAAACTTACGAATACTGCACCCTATCCTAAAAAAGTTAACTATGCGCTGCAACACCTGTCGCCAGAAATTAGCTGCGTTACCCACGCCTTTCTCCATTTCTGCGTCAAAAGGTGCCATTGAGCTTCCACTGCTCATATACCAAACAGGCACCCATGTGAATCTGGGATGTCTCATGACATGCTATTTTGGATGTTAGATGGCACCAATCTCTCACCCCATTCACCCTCGCATCAGAGAAGAAAGGGGCACTCCAATCTCCGAACAGCCAGCAAGGATCACAATACGCGCAATCTAGCTTGGCCGAATAGCATAGTCATGTAAGTGGTAATTTGATTCCAGACTTGGTTGTAGTGGTGTAGTATGACTTGGAAAAACACCGCCTTTCGTCATCTCTTGGGAATGGGCCAGTAGGTTTACACGAGCCTAATGCAATAACGTGCCATTTAACTTTTGCATCCACATTTGTTGCATAATGCCCCGTCAGTTGGATTGGTAAAAAGGCCATCTGTCCCACTTCCACAGCCGCCACGATTCTAGCCTCGCCCTGCTCCTCTTCCTCCACGCCCGGGGATAGCTTGTCCGGCCTGGCTTGTGCTCAGGGTCATATCCTCCGATATCTGACAACCTGTATCCTCCTCTGTCAAAGCTGCTTCTTCTGGCACGATGGAACAGCTTGGCCTTGGCTCACTTGACCCGCTAAAAGCTGCTGCTGGCGATGAGAAACCTACATCCTCTTCTGTTCCCGTTGCATTGCTTGTGCTAGTAACGGCTGCACTTGAACTGCATCTGAAAAATGAAACTAATTTTGATACCTCCTTTGCTTTCTCATTTTTGGCCTCCACTTTTTAAATCCGTAATTTTTTATTCTGGACTTTCTCTCTTTACTCATTTTTACGGCCGTTGTCTCGATAGTTAGCTCAACGATGACAGAAACAACAATGCTTTGGAGAGTATTTGCACAATGAATCCCAGAATGCATTTCATTATCTTAACATGGCATTGAAACTATTAAATAATATGATTTATTTAGCAAGTTAATTGGATTTATTGTCATCAATACACTAAAATATCACGCTGACGTATATATCCTTATATCCTTCCTGTTTGGCCCTGTCCGGGGGTGTCCTCGGAGTGGGCCACAGTGTCTCCTGACCCCTCCTGTCTCAGCCTCCAGTATTTATGCTGCAGTAGTTTATGTGTCGGGGGGCTAGGGTCAGTTTGTTATATCTGGAGTACTTCTCCTGTCCTATTCGAATCTAAGTGTGCGTTCTCTAATTCTCTCTTTCTTTCTCTCTCTCGGAGGACCTGAGCCCTAGGACCATGCCCCAGGAATACCTGACATGATGACTCCTTGCTGTCCCCAGTCCACCTGACTGTGCTGCTGCTCCAGTTTCAACTATTCTGCCTTATTATTATTCGACCATGCTGGTCATTTATGAACATTTGAACATCTTGACCATGTTTTGTTATAATCTCCACCCGGCACAGCCAGAAGAGGACTGGCCACCCCACATAGCCTGGTTCCTCTCTAGGTTTCTTCCTAGGTTTTGGCCTTTCTAGGGAGTTTTTCCTAGCCACCGTGCTTCTTCACCTGCATTGCTTGCTGTTTGGGGTTTTAGGCTGGGTTTCTGTACAGCACTTTGAGATATCAGCTGATGTACGAAGGGCTATATAAAATAAATGTGATTGATTGATTGACGTATGTAGTGGCAAAAAAAAAAACATTTTGTTGGTGAAACCATCAGTGGGATCATGTATCATATAGCCTACGTTAAAGACAGATCTTCTCGTCAAATCGTAGACGTGATGGACCCGCGTCAACAATTAATACTTGGGCACGGTGGGGCGGTATTCAAATTACATAGGGGGCCCGCAGCTCCGGGCCCGGGTATGTCGTGGGACGTGATGTGACCACATGTCGGTCTCTCACAGACACACGGTTACTCAGCAGTAATAGAAGGTTGTGGACGTGTCGTGCACAAGTACACATTGAGGTGGACGTGTTGGGGGTTGTGTCAAACTCACATGAGGGGTTTCTAGTCAAGTCTCAGATCAAATGATGAGGGTCAGGTTGGGAAAAGGCTAAATCAGTCCATACGGTGACATCACCGTGGCGATCAAACAGAGTTCAGCCACGCACACTGACACAATTACCCCTGTGTTGCCGTCGGCGACCGACGCAGCACGACACACTTCAAAGCAATGACTGTTTCTGCTCCATTTCCTCCTAACATTTGGAGTTAGAGGGGGACAGAGACCAGGCTGACCCTGTGAGGTTCAAACAGGAAACACACACACACACACACACACACACCCTTTGTCCATTAGCACAGGTAGAGGTAGTACTTGCTAGTGGAGCATGTCAACACTACCTCAGTTAGCGCAGTAATGTTAAGTAAATGTACGAGTATGGCTTCATTTACATGCATGATGTTTTTAGGGTGCAGACAACAGTTATACAGTAGTGGCTAAAGCATAAACAGACTGGGATCCTATCCAGGCTATTCCACTAGTACCCCAGGGTTCTGATCTGTACCTAGGCGTCATGCCATGGGATAAGACAATGGTTTACACTACACTGGAGGTCGTACTGGAGCAATACACATTGCACTGAAGGTTGGGTCATTTGGGAGTGAAGATGAGATCGTAATAGGACTCACATGTTGCCATGGAGACAGAGTTAATCCAATCTAGAGTGTGAATAAGTATATTTTAAGTCTGAGCGGCCAGAGGAAGTATTTTACTTTCCGAGAGGACTTCAACAAATCAGAATTATCTGGGCTCTACGCCCCGAGCCTCTGGGAGGAAGTGCAACTGTGCTCGACTAGCCACCTCTTGTCGACAGAAAGGAAGTCCGGTCTGGTGTGTGAATGTGAGAGAGATGTGTTGTGGGGATAAGGTGGTGTGTGTGTCTTTGGGGTGGGGGCGGTGGGGTGGACAGGCTTCAGCATTCAGCATCCAACACAACAAGACAGCCTTTCAAAGGATGCCGAATAGCACCATGGGCCCAACAAATAAAAATAAAGAATCAAGGCTTCTTCCTCTGTCTATCCGTGTCAGACACATTGCCACAGTCCAAGGCCATTGGAAACTGGCATCGCATCTCTCTCTCTGTGTTTGGGAAGAGGGAAAGAACACACACCAGTTAGTGTCCTCCAGACGATCGGCGACGAGCCATCCAATCACAAACACCCAGATCTCACACACATCCCCTGCTGTTGTTATTGGCTGCCAGTCAGGAGTTGATTGAAATAGACCCCACCAATCATAACATAGAGTTCCTGGAAAGAGTCCTCATTCTTTATGTGTGTGAGAAAATAATCAAAGGCAATTCCTCTGTTTGTGTGTGTGTACACTCAATCATAGAGTCTGTAGCTTGAGGGGGCGATTTGATGCAAAGTGCTTTTTCATCATCCATAGATTTTCAGTTCCTCACAGAGGGTCAGTCTAGTAGAGAAATCCTCTTTGTCATGGTTGTGCTGCTGGTTTAGATACAGACACCAACCTAGGAGGAGCCAGATAAATCAATCATAGTGTTGCGAGTGTGTGTGAGAGAGATGAGAAGAGTGTGTACGTGACCAAGTGTGTCTGATATACAGTACAAGTCAAATTTGGACACCTACTCATTCAAGGGTTTTTCTTTGATTTTACTATTTTCTACATTGTATGACATAACACATATAGAATCATGTATTACGCAAAAAAAAGTTCAATTAAAGTAGCCACCCTTTGCCTTAATGACAGCTTTGCACACTCTTGGCACTCTCTCAACCAGCTTCATGAGGTTGTCACCTGGAATGCATTTCAATTAACAGATGTGCCATGTTAAATTGTATTTTGTGGAATTTCTTTCCTTCTTAATATGTTTGAGCCAATCAGTTGTGATATGACAAGGTAGGGATAGTATACAGAATATAGCCTTATTTGGTAAAAGACCAAGTCCATATTATGGCAAGAACAGCTCAAATAAGCAAAGAAACGAGAGTCCATCACTACTTTAAGGTATGGTCAGTGAACACAGAACAACACAAAAACATCAAGCGCTATGATGAAACTGGCTCTCATAGGGACCACCACAGGAGTGGAAGACCCAGAGTTACCTCTGCTGCAGAGGATAAGTTCATTGGAGTTACCAGCCTCAGATATTGCAGCCCAAATAAATGCTTCAGAGCTCAAGTAACAGAAACAGCACAACATCAAATGTTCAGAAGAGACGGCGTAAATCAGGCCTTCATGGTCGAATTGCTGCAAAGAAACCACTACTAAAAGGACACCAATAAGAAGAGACCTGCTTGTGCCAAGAAACACGGGCAATGGACATTAGACCGGTGGTAATCTGTCCTTTGGTCTGATGAGTCCAAATTTGAGATTTTTGGTTCCAACCGCCGTGTCTTTGTGAGACGCAGAGTAGGTGAACGGATGATCTCTGCACGTGAAGCATGGAGGTAGTGGTGTGATGGTGCTTTGCTGGTGACACTGTCAGTGATTTATTTAGAATTCAAGGCACACTTAACCAGCATGGCTACCACAGCATTCTGCAGAGATACACCATCCCACCTGGTTTGCGCTTAGTTGGACTGTCATTTGTTTTTCAACAAGACTATGACCCAAAAACACACCTCCAGGCTGTGTAAGGGCAATTTGACCAAGAAGGAGAGTGATGGAGTGCTGCATCAGATGACCTGGCCTCCACAAATCACCCAAACTCAACCCAATTGAGATGGTTTGAGATGAGATGGACTGCAGAGTGAAGAAAAAGCAGCCAACGAGTGCTCAGCATTTTGGGAACTCCTTCAAGATGTTTGGAAAAGCATTCCAGGTGAAGCTGGTTGAGAGAATGCCAAGTGTGCAAAGTTGTCATCAAGGCAAAGGGTGGCTAATTTGAAGAAACTAAAATATATTTTGATTTGTTTAACACTTTTTTGGTTACTACATGTGTTATTTCATAGTTGATGTCTTCACTATTGTTCCACAAAGTATAAAATAGTAAAAATAAAGAAAAACCCCTGAAGGAGTAGGTGTGTCCAAACTTATGACTGGCACTTTATATATATATATATTGTGTGTGTGATGACAGGAATCTATGGTGTTTGCTTGGGCCAGATCCAACAGCACACTGCCCACTATAATTTCTTTGTGACAGGCTGGGTCAGGGGAATGAAAACACTGCATTCCTATTGAGCAGTGTGTGTGTGTATGTGTATGCTGCAATAGCAGCCCAGTGTCAACAGTGAACAGACTGGGAGTGTGGCAGGGATCACCAAAGAAAACTACAGATCACTATTCTTAGTCATTTATCAAGTTACTCCACATAACAAATGTCTGGTGGATTCAATGACTTCTTACACACACACAATGATGCAATACTGAAATAATCATCTGCAACGGTGCTTGGCGTGCACAGTAATGTCATTATACAGTACATGACAAATAACATGTAGGTTTGTGTGGGATGTTTCCTCCTCTTCACAGTGTTGGGCTATAAGGAGTCTCAGCCCAGGGTGCATCAATGCCCCCTCTGTCAGGTGCTCCTTTGAGTACCGCACACACACACACACACACACACACAATAATGTCTCTGTTTGTCCAGGGGCCGGGCTTCTCCTCCTCCACCGCGCTCTCTGCAATATCCTCCACTGGTGCAGTGGAAACTAAGGTACAACACACACACACACACCATCCCTTCGCTCACTGCCTACCTGATCCCTCAACTCTGGAGGCAGCTCTCTAAGCCTGGCCTACTGAACACTTCTCTCAGGGGAATTACCAGCTGAACTATCTGAGCTACACTGGCTGCGTCCCAATGGCAACCCATTGCCTACATAGTGCACTACTTTTGACCAGAGCTCTATGGGTCTGGGTCAAAAGTAGTGTACTACGTAGGGAATAGGGTGCCATTGGGACGCATACAGTGAATTGAGGGGAGTTAAAAAGGATAAAGTACCAGACAAAAAAAAAGTGTAACATTTGCCATTGATCAGGCAGAGAGCTGAGGGTTCTATGTAGTTGGAGAGTAAGCCATGCTGACTGTCTAAGACTAAGCCATGAGAGAGAGAACAAGAGATGAGAGGACAACAGCATTCTACTGAGACCGAGCAGGACACGACATGCTGTTGAAACACTGATATGTCTGTGATTGTGTGTGTGGCTTATTTGAGTTAATCATAAGCACTCATATGTCAGGCTCTATATCTTCAGGAAATGTGGGAGTGTGTGTATATATATAGAGGTGAGAGAGGGGTGAAAGGTCAGCATGTAGGTCTCGTATCTAGAACCACTGTTTAAACACAACCTGACAGGTAACACAAATCCCACCACACACACGCGAGGTGAAGCACCAGTTGATTGACATAACCAGGAGAGGGGGAGGAGTCAGATAGAGGAGGAGTCGGAGAGACAGAACTGCTGGGTACATTATTATTTATTTATTTTAAAGGTTCTTACACGTTTGCTTTGGCAAAATGTTTGACTTTGTAAGTTGCTACACTTTCCATATCAATAAACCTTGTTTCTTGAATTTAATTGAAAGTGTCAGAGAGAAACAGAGTGAGCAAGGGAGAGAGAGAGAGAGCGATCGAGCGCGAGAGAGAATAAGATCAAGAGACTAACAGGGGCCCAGGTTGAGACACCTGTTCTGACAAGACACCCCGGGCTGCCTCACAGCACAAACATGTCACACACACACACCATTTCCAATTGTCGCCAGAGACTTTCAGATGTTTCAGAGAACTGACATCCCTACTTATTATCCCCTTTGTCATCACTGACTCCATTAGTTAAAGCACAAAATGACATGCCAAACCAGCTCGTTGAATATACACAGGGCCACGTGTATTCTCACACACACACAGGCGCAAAATACAAACAAGCCTAATACAAACAAGCCTAACACACCTAAACCTAGCTGCTCACACAGACAATAGGACATGATATTGTATGGTTCTGTCATTTGACCTACTTTTGATCTAACTATTTTGGGCTGTTCTGTAATGAGAATACTGAGTCACCTCCGCCTAACATTGTCTGGGTGCAGCAGCAGTCTCATCCCAGCTCTGAGAGGTGTGACATGTAATGGCTTGCTTCAGTGCTTTCCCCTGTTTTGTCTCTCTGTGTGTGTGTGTGTAAAGGATTATAGCGCGTGTGTGTGTGTGCCTGCATGTATGCATATCTGTGTAACTCTGAAACAGGTTTGGAGAAAGGTATCCAGGACTGGTGTAATCTGGTCTCAGTTCATCTCCACTGTTATTATTGGGTGAAGACCAGGAGCTGTGTTTGCCTTGGGGCCTAGCAGCTAAGCTAACGTGTCTAAGCTAAGTTAACAGAGAAAGCAAATCTAAACTGAAGGACCCATTTCAGACAGGTCACAGTGACTCCTTACCCTACTTCTGATACAGAGACAAAGTCCTAGAATAGATGTGTTCCATCTGCAGGCAGACAGACAACCGCTGTAATGTTTAACGTCAACATTCCTCATTATCACCCAGGACAAACATAGTCCCAGTCCCAGTCCCATTCCAACCGGACAAACACAGTCCCATTCCAACCGGACAAACACAGTCCCATTCCAACCGGACAAACACAGTCCCATTCCAACCGGACAAACACAGTCCCATTCCAACCGGACAAACACAGTTCCATTCCAACCGGACAAACACAGTCCCATTCCAACCGGACAAACACAGTCCCATTCCAACTGGACAAACACAGTCCCATTCCAACCGGACAAACACAGTCCCATTCCAACCGGACAAACACAGTTCCATTCCAACAGGACAAACACAGTCCCATTCCAACAGGACAAACACAGTCCCATTCCAACCGGACAAACACAGTCCCATTCCAACCGGACAAACACAGTCCCATTCCAACCGGACACACACAGTCCCATTCCAACCGGACAAACACAGTCCCATTCCAACCGGACAAACACAGTCCCATTCCAACCGGACAAACACAGTCCCATTCCAACCGGACAAACACAGTCCCATTCCAACCGGACAAACACAGTCCCATTCCAACCGGACAAACACAGTCCCATTCCAACCGGACAAACACAGTCCCATTCCAACCGGACAAACACAGTCCCATTCCAACCGGACAAACACAGTCCCATTCCAACCGGACAAACACAGTCCCATTCCAACCGGACAAACACGGTCCCATTCCAACCCATTGGAGGAGGAAATGAGAGACACTACATCACCCATCTTCTGTGGGATTGTTAATCAGAAAATATGGGTGATTGGATTAATATAAGGAAATGAAGCAAACAGTGGGATTTAGAGCACGGTATCCCTTCAAAGGCCAAAGGCCATCTGGGGCTGTGATTCACCAGCAGGTTGTGATTCACTAGCATGTCTTTATGAGTCTAGCCATGTTGACAAAGCCTTGGGAATCTAAGGGGAGTACACGTTGCCTAAGCGATGTTTCTGGTATGCAGACATACCATGGTATCCCACACTGTCACCTCCTGACCCTGGTGTACTGGTGACCCAGCTCACAGTGCTGAGGAACTAAGAGTGACCTTTGACCTCAGTTTATGTCAAATCACCCACCTGATCTGGTCTGAGTGGAACCGTTTAAATCTGAGTTACCATGTTATGAACTGTCAAGTAGGCTACCCAACTGACCTAAGCAAACTCCTCAGGGTGGTGGGTGTGGCCTAAGCAAACATCTCGGGGGTGGTGGGTGTGGTCTAAGCAACCTGAAGCAAACAGATACCATATATTAGACCAATGTCTGACGTCAGGTTGCACCCCCAGACATCCAAACATGGCAGTTGCATTGGTCTTTCACACTGCTTGCACAGATTAAGCGTGCCCGGCCAAGGGAGCACATATCTAACAAACAGTAGCTGATCATGCAAATAGTATTCAAAGGAGACTCCAAAATAAGAGTCATTATCACGATGAGCAAACTATCAGCTAATGTTGTACAATGCAGTGAATGATTCTATTGTAGACAAGAGACCATACCAACGAAACTGACTCAAAGCCAAAAAGGAGGCTTAGGTTAGTCCACACCCATAGGACAAGTCAGCCCTTTCACACCATGGCAACCTCTTGGCGTCATGACAACCTGCGGGCAGCTGAAATGCCCATTGATCAAAAACCTAATTCACAAACCAGGCTCCTCTACCTTAGAGCAGTGTGCTTACTCAGTCGCCCTCACACACACACACACACACACACACTGCAGTAAAAATCAACGGCTACTATCATTGTTAGATAGCAAAGACAGTTAAGGTTAGATAAACATTGTGACGACCTTAAAATAGCCTCTCGTCCCGGTCATAAATTAGGTGCCTGGAATAGCTTCCTTAACTAGGGTCTCAGGTAAAACTAATACTACTGGGCAATTCCACGATAAAATGTGCAAAGTTTGGTAACAGAAGTACAGTTTGTACCACACAAACCATACTTCTGTTACCAAAATTTGATTTGGCACTATTTAAGACAATGTGTTTTTGTATTTATTTCTGTGGAAATTGTTAAAAGTAGTCCTTGTAAATAGAGCTGTATGATTTCTCTAACTTTGCAATCATTGGTTTTTGTTTGGCATACATTTTAAAGTGAAAAACCTGAGTCAGCGTAATTCGGGTATCTTGGACTTGCCCTACCACTTCCACACACACCAGTTTCATGGGTTGCTCGCTGTGATGAAGGGCTAGGTAATTACTAAGAGCTAAACAGCTGACTTTATCATGTCAGAATAGGCCCTATTTCCTTGTTTATACTATCACCCCCAGACCATTACCTCGACATCAATAATACATGATTTAAAGTGTCACATAATTGTCTTGGTGTTTTATGTGGTCTGTAGTGATGCCTTTCCAGCAGGCGTGGAGGAGGGGTTTGTACTGTGGGGATAGGAGAAAGATAACTTTTTTTTCAGATCACTGTCGGATGATTCTAGACCGTGGAGACACACAAAATGTAAACTGTACCTTTTCCAGGTCACACTACCTTCCCGGACAAAGTCAAGACACTGACAAACAAAAAAATTCCCACTTACACATACCACAAACACCTTGGGAGCCTCTAAGATCAGGTACAAAAGACTGACATCACACAGACTGATGAGACAGATCACTGGAGTTATGTACTACAGTGTAGAGAGCATGGGATCTCTGCTACAGTACTTCTAATGGTAATAATTAGTCAGTGTCATGTACAGGAACTGTTATGTTGTGCAAGTGAGCAGAACTGAACCGGCAAGAAGGAATGAAAGAGAGAAACAGACAACGATAGAGGAATTGGAAGAAACAGACAACGATAGAGGAATTGAAAGAGAGAAAGAGACAGTAAAATAGAAACAAAGAGGTAGAGAAAAATAGGCAAACATTGTATTAGAGAGAGAAACGGAGAGAAAGGGGGGTAGCGTAGTCACTGCAGGGCAGTGTGAGGCATTGAGGAATTTCCCTCCAGCAGACTAGTCATCCATCACCCAGGGAAGAGAGAGATCTCATCACTCCATCTCTCCCTTCACCATGATTTATCTCTCTGTTTTTATCTCCCTCGGTCTTGTCAGTGTGACACTCGCTCTCTACAGCAGGATAGCAGAGATAAAAATCCAACTGATGTGGTTACGCTTACTTCAGTTTCATCTTTCTTTTGCACCCCTCCTCTCTCTCCCCCAACAATCTCACCCACACCAATATATTTCACACATACAGTATATATACATACAGTATATACACTGCTCAAAAAAATAAAGGGAACACTAAAATAACACATCCTAGATCTGAATGAATGAAATATTCTTATTAAATACTTTTTTCTTTACATAGTTGAATGTGCTGACAACAAAATCACGCAAAAAATTATCAATGGAAATCAAATGTATCAGCCCATGGAGGTCTGGATTTGGAGTCACACTCAAAATTAAAGTGGAAAACCACACTACAGGCTGATCCAACCTTGATGTAATGTCCTTAAAACAAGTCAAAATGAGGCTCAGTACTGTGTGTGGCCTCCACGTGCCTGTATGACCTCCCTACAACGCCTGGGCATGCTCCTGATGAGGTGGCGGATGGTCTCCTCCCTTCCTCCCAGACAATGCCACAGATGTCCCAAGTTTTGAGGAAGTGTACAATTGTCATGCTGACTGCAGGAAAGTCCCCCAGAGCTGTTGTCAGATAAATTAACAGAAAATGATCTACCATAAACTGCCTCCGTTGTTTTAGAGAATTTGGCAGTACGTCCAACCAGCCTCAGAACACCAGACCACGTGTATGGCGTTGTGTGGGCACAGGTGCACCCCAGCACAAGGTGCCATTCACGTGGTACATACACGACGCCATACACGTGGTCTGCGGTTGTGAGGCTGGTTGGACGTACTGCCAAATTCTCTAAAACAACGTTGGAGGCAGTTTATGGTAGAGAAACAGCTCTGGGGGACTTTCCTGCAGTCAGCAGGACAATTGTACACTTCCTCAAAACTTGGGACATCTGTGGCATTGTGTTGTGTGACAACTGCACAATTTAGTGGCATTTTATTGTCCCCCAGCACAAGGTGCACCTGTGTAATGATCATGCTGTTTAATCAGCTTCTTCATATGCCACACCTGTCAGGTGGATGGATTATCTTGGCAAAGGAGAAATGCTCATTAACAGGGATGGAGAAAAAAATGTGCACAAAATGTGAGAAATAATATTTTTGTGCGTATTGAACATTTCTGGAAACTTTTATTTCAGCTTATGAAACATGGGACCAACACTTTACATGTTGAATTTGCATGCACACCCACACACTCAGTGGCCAGTTTATTAGGTACACACATCTAGTACCGTGTCGGACCCACTCCAGAACAGATTATTCTTCCAGGCATGGAAATGTTACTTAATTGGTATCAAAGGACCTAACGTGTGCCAGGAACACCTTCCCCACACCATTACACTACCGCTACCACCTGTACCTCTGACACCAGTCAGGGTGGGGCCATGGACTCATGCTGCTTATGCCAAATCCTGACTGCCATCAGCATGACGCATCAGAAACCAGGATTCGTCAGATCAGGAATTGTTTTTCAACTCAGTTGTCCATTGTTGATGATCGTGTGCCCACTGGAGCCGCTTTGTCTTGTTTTTAGCTAATAGGAGTGGAACCCGGTGTGGGTCATCTGCTGCAATAGTCAAATCCGTGACAAGCACTGACGAGTTCCGAGATGCCGTTCTGCTCCGTTATTTGCCCGTTTGTGGCCCGTCTGTTAGCTTACACGATTCTTACCATTCTCATTCGACCTCTCATCAATGACCTGTTTTCGCCCACAGGACTGCCGTTGAATTAATGTTTTTTTCACACCATTCTCTGTAAACCCTAGACACTGCTATGTGTGAAAATCCCAGGAGGCTGGAACTGGTGCACTAGCAATCATACCACACTCAGTCGCTTAAGTGACTTGTTTTGCCATATAACGAGCCATGGCCACGCGACTCAGTAGTTGTAGGCGCGAACCAATTTCATGAACGTGGTGGTGTGCCTAATAATATATAAAACAAATGTAAATAACTTACTTAATCTAATAGTGCACTGCATTACATTTTACACAAACCAACCACACACACAGGCATCAGAGAGAAAGACTTCAGTCAAAGGCGAACACAGATGGTTTAAAGCAGAACGACCAGTTCGATGTCTCTGAACCCTGTCTGGTTCAGGTTCACTCAGCCTGGTCTCATAGACTAAAAACAACATGGTAAATGTAAATCTGAGACACCTCAAATTAGTATGATATGTTACGTTTGGTATGGCTACATAAGACAGATGGTTACTCAAGGTAAAAATTAAGAGAGGGTCTATAACGTGAACGTCTAGCAACCCAAACGGTGAGTGTTTGAATCTCATCACGGACAACTTTAGCATTTTAGAAACGTTTTACCTACTTACTACTGTTTAGCCTTAAACCCTAACCCCTAGCCTATCTAACGTTAGCCAGGTGCTAACATTAGCCACAACAAATTGGAATTATTAACATATGTTTAGCAAATTCGTAACATATTTTATTTATTTGTATTTCATTTCACCTTTATTTAACCAGGTAGGCCAGTTGAGAACAAGTTAATTTACAACTGCAAACTGGCCAACTGGCCAAGAAAGCAAAGCAGTGCAACAAAAACATCACAGAGTTACACATCAACAAACGTACAATCAATAACACAATAGAAAAATCAATGTACAGTGTGCAAATGTAGAAGAGTAGGGAGATAGGCAATAAATAGGCCATGGAAGTGAAATAATTACAATTTAGCATTAACACTGGAGTGATAGATGTGCAGATGATGATGTGCAGGTATAGATACTGGGGTGCAAAAGAGCAAGAGGATAAGTAACAATATGGGGATGAGGTAGTTGGGTGTGCCATTTACAGATTGGCTATGTACAGGTACAGTGATCGGTAAGCTGCTCTGACAGCTGATGCTTAAAGTTGGAGAGGGAGATATAAGACTCCAGCTTCAGTGAGTCATTGGCAGCAGAAAACTGGAAGGAAAGGCGGCCAAAGTAAGTGTTGGCTTTGGGGATGACCAGTGAAATATACCTGCTGGAGCGCGTGCTACTGTTGCTATGCTGACCAGTGAGCTGAAAAATGGCGGGGCTTTACCTAGCAAAGACTTATAGATGATGACATTAAACATATACACCATACGAAACATCTGAATAAGTGAAATTTACATCCAAAATAATACAAAATGCTCTGAGACCAGGCAGGTTCACTAGATACCAAACAGAAGAAAAACGGATGAAACAGGGAGTAACTACCTGAATTTGTCCATTAAGAAACATTTGTTTTTCGATTTTCTGTTGCAAAACAGAAAGCTACAATGTGCAGTAATGAATATGCCCCTGGTTATAGGGACTTAAAGAGTGAACTGAACACCATACTACTTCCTAGAAACAAAATGAGTCAGAGGTTCAATTATGTTCACGACACCCTCGGGCTAGCACACACAGTTAGGGCCTAGGGGGTTCAGCGAAGGAAGACTTTAAAGAGTACGTCCCTCGAGACCTGTTGGGAGTCTCCCCTGTAACCTGGGATCCCTCCCCCCACATGCATATGTCTCTGTTTGCTAGCTAAGCAGATCTATGTGCTGTTGGTTTTAGATGACTCAGGTTAAAGCCCCTGGCTTCTTCTCTCAGAATGAGACCAGGCTTGGTCTACATAATGATGTCACCTCAGCAGTTTACAATGCAGCAGAGTGAATGAGCAACTCTGTGCATTGAACATCACATAGGCAAGAAGATATGGACATTACACACAGTCCATGTGTCTCAGCACATTAGTAGGAACATACCGTATGTGTTCACATATTACGCAAGTCAGTTCCTACATCTAACGGTCCCTTGCATTTACACAGGACACATAATCAGTGTGAGCCAAGGGATTCTGTTGGATGGGTAATAGTTTAGCGTGTCGGCTATGTTGTTGTGTGTGTAGGTGGTGCAACAGCAGCTAGGCACTATCACCATGCTCTATTAGTCTCCGCGATAGAAAGCTGGCCCAATTTGTTCCGTCATCCCAGAACGCATTCATTAACTAGGTTATAATGAGCTACATTTACCCGTCCCTTTGAGGTATATTATATCCTCTGTATTTAAATACTCCATTCAAGTGTATCATGATTTCTGAATGTACCCTCTAGAAATGTGGGAGATCTGTGAAATAACTCGAATTGATATGGAAAAGCTCGACATCATTTTGGCAACATTATATAACCTTTCCTTCCAAATGTGGTTTTTCTTCCCTATGAGGCCTCTTTGTGACTATCCACACTCACTGTCAAGTTCATTTCTAAGCTGATGAATGAATATATCAACAAATAAGATGGGACCAAATGTAACTATGATTCTATAATTATTCGGTGAATCTGTGGCTTAATGGTTTACAGAGGTCATGCACGTTGCAAATCATCCGCTTGCAGCCAGGCCTGTCGTTGCGCGCGCACACGGATCACATTTGTAGCACGAGTTGAAAAGGTGTCAACCCAAGGACGTTTACTAACTTTCTGCAGTCAGGAAAACTGTCAAATTCAGTAGAAAACAAAAGCAAAGTAACTTTGAAATCGAAAGGTGTTGCCTAATAATATTATTGCAGACACTTACCTGTTTGTTCCAACGTGGCCACTCGGCGTTGTCGGTGGTTAGAAATTAAATATTTAAAAACGAAAGCAAGAAAAACACTGACGTGGTTTAACAAGAGTTTTGCAATAAAGAAATATACCGCAGGGGAAAGCCTCTTGTCGCTCCTCTACTTAGGAATTGTTTTTTAAAAAAGGCAGGAAATCCACCTATGAAAAACAAACACCTGAGCGTTTTATCCGCTTGTGAAACGCCAAACGTCACATCAGTGCAGCAGACACACGAAAACGTAAAACTTAAAACGTCTATTAGGTTTTTAAAATAGACATGGGAGTACAGCAAAATCCCTTTCAGAGAAATATGTTTGTCACTCCCTGCCTCCCAAACCGAGTCGGTGCGTGTCCAAAATGCACGGGAGCTCAGAAGCAACGTTCTGTTACAGTTACCTGACTCATGTTCCGTGTTGTGCTGTGCTGGGTGGCCAACCCTCTTTTCAGAGAGCAGCACAGGGATAGTTGCGTGTTGTTCGTATGTACCAACTGTAGGTAGTGAGAAGTGGACTTTCCATTCCACAGGAGCAACCATAGACATTGAAACCAGGGAGCAACAGGTAACACAACTGACAATAGTTTATTATGTGACGTGAAATGGAGAATGGGCAATGTGAACATCACAAAAGTTATCGACAAAACAAAGAGTAATAGCATCTAGAAGGGAGCAGTAGTAGCCTGATCCATCCCGGTATCCTCCTATGTTCTCATTCTACAAGCGTGATATTGGAATATAGGCTAAATGCACCCAGAGCAACAGTGGCATTACTATTTTAACGTCTGGAGATGTGGGCAATATTCTCGTTCCCGTAAATTACAGATTACTTATATATATTTCATTGCTCCATATTCCGATCTGAATAATTATGTCCAAACTAACTCCCAAGCTATTTAAACATAATATCCTTGACTGTAATCCATCAAATGGACTCTCACAAACACACACATGGGCACAATAACACGTACCCTGAATCGCCCTAGTTTTGATTCTTGAATAAAAAGGAAACCGTAGGAGTTCTTCACATTGAGAGCCAAATACTGTATTAGTCATGTCCCTTCCAACAATGTGTGTGTGCGCGTTCATGCGCACGTATGCGCACGCATACATGCCCCCACGTGTGCGTGCACAAAGCAAGAGAGTGTATGTTAGTCGTTGTCTCATGCTCTACTTTCGTCTCCACAGTGTACCTGTCTATTGAGGTTGCTACTGTCCCTGATTTGCCCTTGTATTCCACTTTTACTCCTTTGACTCTTATTAAAACTACATTCATATGCATGACTTTGACTCTTATTAAAACTACATTCATATGCATGACTTTGACTCTTATTAAAACTACATTCATATGCATGACTTTGACTCTTATTAAAACTACATTCATATGCATGCCTTTGACTCTTATTAAAACTACATTCATATGCATGACTTTGACTCTTATTAAAACTATGTTAATATGCATGACTTGGCATCTGTGCTTGAGCTCACACATTATCATAATGGCTCTCAGACAGGTAAAAAATGATGCATAATAATATCTTACATCACATGATTGAAAAACGCATATCTGCAAAGTAGTGAGAAAGTATTTAATGTTATTTGTCCTTTGAGAGTGGCCCGTTAGAGACTGCAGTAAAGATATGAATAACTACTGTTACTCTCTTGGCCAGGTGGTGTATTGTTGAAACCTCTTCCTTTAGACCTCATTAAAATCGTCTGGGGTTGATGCAGTACAGTCCCAGCCAATGTCCCTCTCAACCATACTGCGTGTGGGTGTACGTGTGTACATGTGTGCGTGCCTCAATGAATGTCACTCCTTATCATGGGAATGGGATGCTGTGTTTCCATGGGAACTACACACACAAAAAAATCTTGATGCTTTTAACAGTCAGTCACAAGGAAACTAACTCTCTCCCTTTGCCAGGTCTATGCACTGGACATATTGTATTGAAGGCGTGTTTACATGATATATCCTATCCACACTCTCCAACAGGCTTATTGAAATGCAGGCCTCAAGTTGTCATCCTTCCCCTCCAATCAGGGACTGATTCAGACCCGGGGGACACCTGGTGAGTGACTCTTTGGACCAATCAGTGACATTACCAATCAATGAACTACCAGGGAGAAATGATAACCAGCCCCACCACAGACCTGAAGGCCTTGCTGTAGCTATGTGGAATATTCAATAGTTGTTCATTATGGTAAACTAGTACAGTATGTACAGAACCGTTTGTGGAGTAACAGGCACATCCAGCAGCATGATGCAAGTCATACCACATCCAGGCTGGAGCAGCAGCCCCCAGGACGAACATGCATGTGTAACAGTACAAATTTAGACCGTCCCCTCGCCCATACCCGGGCGCGAACTAGGGACCTTCTGCACACATCAACAGTCACCCTCGAAGCATCGTTACCCATCGCAAGGGGAACTACTACTTCAAGGTCTCAGAGCAAGTGACGTCACTGATTGAAACGCTATTTAGCGCCCACGCTAACTAAGCTAGCCGTTTCACATCCGTTACACATGAATACACAGCCCACGTACAGTACATACTGCCTTGGGGAGTCATGCACACACACACACACACACACACACACACACACACACACACACATACACAGTCTTGTACAGGTAACCTTGTGGGGACACACAATTCAGTCCTGTTCAAAATCCTATTCACAATAACCCATGTTCTCACCGTAACCTTAACAAAAAAAACTTAACCCTAAACCTAACCCTAGCTCCTAACCCTAACCTAGTTCTAACCCTAACACTAATTCTAACCTTAACCCTAAACCACCTAGAAACAGCATTTGACCTCGTGGGGACCAACAAAATATCCCCAGTTGGTCAAATTTTTGTTAGTTTACTATTCTTGTGGGGAAACACACACACACACACACACACACACACACACACACCGCCTGAGGCTGCTGGTGCCTGGCACTTGAAGGCCCATGACCCATATAGGGCCTGGTGCACAGGTGTGTGTGTGTGTGTGCGTGTGTGCGCGCGCGTGTGTGTGTGTGTCTGAAATGCCCCACTTTTCCACTTGGTGACGCATCATTAATCCCGTCATTCTGAGGCACTCACCTGAGCCCACGCGTTTATACACACACACACACACACACACACACACACACACACACACACACACACACACACACACACACACACACACACACACACACACACACACACAAACACACACTCACAGCCATGGGCTTAGCTTTCTAAAGGTATGCTGCCTGCCCCTACAATCATAGAAAACAACTACAAACCATCTACAACCTTAAAGGGTTCTTCGGCTGTCCTCATTGGTGAACCCTTTGTAAAACCCCTTTTGGTTCCTGGTAAAAACACTTTTGGTTCCAAGAAGAACCCCTTTGGGTTCTATGTAGAACCCTTTCCACGTTGGGCTCTACATGGAACCCAAAAGAGTTGTACCTAGAACCAAAAAGGGTTCTCCTATGTGGACAGCTGAAGAACCCTTTTCTCTAAGAGTGTAGACTAGCCTATCATTCAGCTGTTATTCCTATACCGCTGACACACATACACACACTATCTCTCTCTCTCTCTCTCTCTCTCTCTCTCTCTCTCTCACACTCATTCTCTCCCTCTCCCTCTCCCTCTCTCTCTCTCACACTCATTCTCTCCCTCTCCCTCACTCATTCTCTCCCTCTCTCACACTCATTCTCTCCCTCTCCCTCTCCCTCTCTCTCTCTCACTCATTCTCTCCCTCTCCCTCTCTACTCCGCTGCCTGCGTTCTCTCTTCTCCCGCGGTCTCATGCTCTCATTCCTTCGTCTTCCGACTCTTTCACTCTCACTCTCCCTCACTCTCTCTCATCTCCTCTCTCTTCTCCACTCTCTTGCCTTCGCTTACTCTAATTATATCTCTCACTCCTCGCATCCTCCACTCTCTCTCTCTCCCAGCCTCTCTAGTTCTTTCTCTCTCTATTGAACCCCTCAAGCCGTACGGATTCATTAATTAGCTTTGTCCGTCCATGGAAGATTAGCAAAGTAGCGTAGCGACTGCATGTTGCCCAGTGCATATAGATAGACTGTGTTGCTTGTGCTTTACTGTGAATCTATACACACACACACATTAACACACACTCTAGCAGACAAACACACTATCTCTCTCTCTCTCTCTCTTTCATTCTGTCTCTGTAGCGTTGGCTTACTAGAGAAAGCAGCAGTGAAAGTGCAGGCGGTCTACTTTGACTGAAGACTCGGAGCAGATAAAACAAACACAGACAGAAGACAGCAGGATGGGAGCCTTCAGCGAGTTGTAAAATACTCCACTTCTTCTCTGTCAAAGGCAGAGGCTGTGGCTACTGTCTAGCAACACTTCATCACCACTACTTCTCTGCACAGAATCTGTGGTAAGACCAGATTTTATTCATGGCATTCTTTTTCTTTGATAAAAGACAGTATTATTAGAAGTGTGTTTTTGCCACACACATTATACTGTAGACGCTGTTATAGTGTGTGTGTGTGTGTGTGTGTGTCTGTGTGTGTGTGTGTGTGTGTGTGTGTGTGTGTGTGTGTGTGTGTGTGTGTGTGTGTGTGTGTGTGTGAGAGAGAGAGAGAGAGAAAGCCATAGATAGGATGATGAGTGCAGTAGCAGAGATATCTCAGTCTCCGTCTTTCCTGACCCACATTGATGAACCTGTAGTGCTACATGCAGAGCTGTATTAATGTCTTACTCCCCTTGCGCCACACACACACACACACGCACACACACACACACACGCACACACACACATCTGCTGGATTGTCAGGGAGAAAGAGTAGCGTATCAGTCGTGTGTGTGGGTGAGTGTGTGTAATTGTGTGGGACTGTGTGTCGCTGTATGTGGGATTGTGTGTAGCTGTTGGTAGGTAGTGAGAGAGGAGGTGTGTGGTAGTGTGTGAGGCAGGGTTTTGGGGTGTCATGACAATACTGCAGTGGTATGAGATGGAACACAGATGATGACAGAGACACAGAGAGATTATGTATTGAGAGAGAGAGTGAGACAGAGAGAGATGAAGAGAAAAAACGAGGGATGACTGAGCTGGGTGAAGAGAGAGAAAGAGAGATGGACGGAGTGGGGTGAAGAGAGCGAAGGAGAGATGGACTGAGTGGGGTGAAGAGAGAGAAGGAGAGGTGGACTGAGTGGGGTGAAGAGAGAGAAGGAGAGGTGGACCGAGTCGGGCGAAGAGAGAGAACGAGAGATGGACTGAGTGGGGTGAAGAGAGTGAAGGAGAGATGGACTGAGTGGGGTGAAGAGAGAGAAGGAGAGATGGACTGAGTGGGGTGAAGAGAGAGAGAGAGATGGACTGAGTGGGGTGAAGAGAGAAGGAGAGATGGACGGAGTGGGGTGAAGAGAGAGAAGGAGAGAAGGACTGAGTGGGGTGAAGAGAGAGAAGGAGAGATGGGCTGAGTGGGGTGAGGAGAGAGAAGGAGAGATGGGCTGAGTGGGGTGAGGAGAGAGAAGGAGAGTATCTGGAGCATCCACATTTGTGGGTTCGATTACAGGCTCAAAATGGCCAGAAACAAAGAACTTTCTTCTGAGACTCATCAGTCTCTTCTTGTTCTGAGAAATGAAGGCTATTCAATGCGAGAAATTGCCAAGAAACTGAAGATCTCGTACAACGCTGTATACTACTCCCTTCACAGAACGCAAACTGGCTCTAACCAGACTAGAAAGAGGAGTGTGAGGCCCCGGTGCACAACTGAGCAAGAGGACAAGTACATTAGAGTGTCTAGTATGAGAAATTGATGCCTCACAAGTCCTCAACTGGCATCTTCATTAAATAGTACCCGCAAAACACCAGTCTCAACGTCAACAGTGAAGAGGCGACTCCGGGATGCTGTCCTAGGCAGAGTTGCAAAGAAAAAGCCATATCTCAGATTGGCCAATAAAAATAAAATATTAAGATGGGCAAAAGGACACAGAGACTGGACAGAGGAACTCTGCCTAGAAGGCCAGCATCCCGGAGTCGCCTCTTCACTGACATTGAGACTGGTGTTTTGTGGGTACTATTTAATGAAGCTGACAGTTGAGGACTTGTGAGGCGTCTGTTTCTCAAACTAGACACTCTAATGTACTTGTCCTCTTGCTCAGCTGTGCACCGGGGCCTCCCACTCCTCTTTCTATTCTGGTTAGCGGTAGTGCGCTGTTCTGTGAAGGGAGTAGTACACAGCGTTGTACGAGATCTTCAGTATCTTGGCAATTTCTTGCATGGAATAGCCTTAATTTCTCAGAATAAGAATAGACTGACGAGTTTCAGAAGAACGTTCATTGTTTCTTGCCATTTTGAGCCTGTAATCGAACCCACAAATGCTGATGCTCCAGATACTCATCTAGTCTAAAGAAGGCCAGTTTTATTGCTTCTTTAATGAGAACAATAGTTTTCAGCTGTGCTAACATAATTGCAAAAGGGTTTTCTAATGATCAATTAGCTTTTTAAAATGATCAACTTGGATTAGCTAACACAACGTGCCATTGGAACACAAGTGTGATAATTGCTGATAATGGGCCTCTGTACGCCTATGTAGATATTCCATTAAAATCTGTTGTTTCCAGCTACAGTAGTCATTTACAACATTAACAATGTCTACACTGTATTTCAGATCAATTTGATGTTATTTTAATTTCTAAGTGACCCCACATTTTTTGAACGGTAGTGTATGTCAATTCAGGATTCTGTTCAGAAAGGCATGAGATCAGGACCGCGTCCCCAATGGCACCCCGTTCCCTAAGTAGTGCACTATGTAGGGAATAGGGTGCCATTTGGGACATAGGCGAGGAAAGGGTGACCCGAAGGAGGCTTTCTAAGAAGAGTATACAGAAGGGACTAAGGGCTGTCAATCAAACCTTGGGACTGCTTTTCAAGTAAAGAAATGCATTATTCTCGCTCTGTATCGGAATTCATACTTGGGGTTTATGCACTACCCAGAATAATATTGACTGTGTGAATCAAACACTTCAACTGCAAATCAACTCAGACAGGCTTTTTTTGCTGCTACGTGGTGAGAAATGTACTGTTGACTTTGATGGAACAGTATCCATAGTCCTTGGAGCCTACAGTTCTTTCCCCATGCGGGTATCTGCTTGTGGGTAGGTGGAAGGAAGCCTTCTTATCTTATGCCACTTTCTTTGCCAAATGCCTTTCTTTAATATATGTTCTCTTATCTTTTGCTGTCCTGTGGGGGGAATCCCTGAGTTGACTTCAATTTGGGATTGTTGTTGTTCAATGTTTTCTCTTCCCTCGTTCAATCATCTTTTTTTAACCTTCTCTCCCTGTCGCTCTTATGTATATCCTATTTCCATGCTGTGTTTGACTGACTGTGTCTGAAAACTGTATCTGACTGACTGTGTCTGACTGACTGTATCTGACTGACTGTGTCTGACTGACTGTGTCTGACTGACCGTATCTGACTGACTGTGTTTGACTGACTGTGTCTGAAAACTGTATCTGACTGACTGTGTCTGACTGACTGTGTCTGACTGACCGTATCTGACTGGCTGTGTCTGACTGACTGTATCTGACTGACTGTGTCTGACTGACTGTGTCTGACTGACTGTATCTGACTGACTGTGTCTGACTGACTGTGTCTGACTGACCGTATCTGACTGACTGTGTCTGAAAACTGCATCTGACTGTGTTTGACTGACTGTGTCTGACTGACTGGCTGTGTCTGAAAACTGTATGACTGACTGACTGTGTCTGACTGACTGTGTCTGAAAACTGTATCTGACTGACTGTGTCTGACTGACTGACTGTGTCTGAAAACTGTATCTGACTGACTGTGTCTGAAAACTGTATCTGACTGACTGTGTCTGACTGACTGTCTGAAAACTGTATCTGACTGTGTTTGACTGACTGTGTCTGACTGACTGGCTGTGTCTGAAAACTGTATGACTGACTGACTGTGTCTGACTGACTGTGTCTGAAAACTGTATCTGACTGATTGTGTCTGACTGACTGACTGTGTCTGAAAGCTGTATCTGACTGACTGTGTCTGAAAACTGTATCTGACTGACTGTGTCTGACTGACTGTATCTGAAAACTGTATCTGACTGACTGTCCCTGCGTCCCAAATGGAACCATATTTCGTGTATGTGTGTGTGTGTGTGTCCGTGTGCGTGTGCTTGTGTGTGTGTGTGATAAAAACATTTTTTTTAAATAACTCAAAATGGTTCCGTAATGGACTGAACTGGAGCAATTTGGCACAGCAATACTTTTCTGGTGCTGTTGCTAAAGGTTATGATTCTACAGGTGCATCAGTCCAGCTAACAGAAGAGGAACTGGGAAGAAGGAACAATGAGGAATATAGGGGACAGAGACCTACAGAAGACCAGCACCTACATCGTACCCTGCTTCCTGTTAGTGGAGGTGAGTGGGCAGCATAGTGACCAATCATTTGTATGATATGGTGAAAGAAAAAGGATACATTCCAATATTTCAATCACCCTTTCTCTTGTCCCCTTTCAACACACAATAAATCCAATCCTATATATTGGAACATGGCTTCAGTGCAGAGACCTCTTTGTTCATTGCTCTGTCTGTACTTCCTCCTCTCCTCTCCTCTGCTCCTCTCCCTCCTCTCCCTCTGCTCCTCTCATCCCCCCTCTCCACTCCCTTCTTCTCCTCTCCTCTCCTCTCCTCTCCTCTCCTCTCCTCTCCTCTCCTCTCCTCTCCTCTCCTCTCCTCTCCTCCTCTCCCTCCTCTCCTCTCCTCCGCTCCTCTCCTCTCCCTCCTCTCCCTCTGCTCCTCTCATCCCCCCTCTCCTTTCCCTTCTTCTCTTCTCCTTTCCTCTCCTCTCCTCTGATCCCCCTCTCCCTCCTCTCCTCACATCCCCCCTCTTCCTCCTCTCCTCCTCTCCCTCCTTTCCTCTCCTCTCATCCCCCCCTCCATCCTCCGTTCCCCTCCCTCCTCTTATCCCCCCTCTCCTCTCCCTTCTTCTTCTCCTCGCCTCTCCTCCCTCCTCTACCCCCTCTCATTCTCAGGTCCCTCTGTATTCTATAAACCCTCACATGCATTTCCTAATTAAACGGCCTAATTAACACAAGGAAATGCAATTAGCCCGCTCAGCCGCTAGCACTCTACGCTATTGCTAATGCTGTGCCCACTGCCCATAGAGCCTGCAACAAGGGCTAGCGTAGTGGGTTAGCAGAGTTAGCAGTTCTAGCATTATCATGAGGTAAGAGGGGGATTTTTGCCATTAGCTTTACAGTATATCTAACACGTTACTGAGACCGTGCACCAGCTGTGCACGCGGAGCCTGTGGGCAGAGCTAGCGTAGCAAGTTTATAGAGTTTTAGCATTATCATAGGGTTCTAAGTTGATTTTAGTATTAGCTATACAGTGGACTATATATTTCATGGGGTTTTAATATCAGGGCTAACATTAGTAGCTACAGTTTAGGGTAAGAGGTTGTTTTGAGTTTAGCCACAAGACAACTGTATATATCCCGTGGGGTGTTATGACAGTTGGAGTGGACAAATGTGTTTTTGTTCAACTGCAGTGAGAGAAACTGTAGGGCTATCGAGTTAGACAGTAAGCATGGTTAACCTCTTTACAGTGTAGAATTCAGTTTAGGTATCAGATGTAACTAGCCACTGTATTTCTCATGTGTAGCACATGGGGATGTGTGAAATGTACTCCGCAACCTAAAATATCCTCACTTGCTGTAACAAATTGTACATTTTCGGTGGCGCTGACTGGTAAGACGCTCCGGGAGTGCCGTCACGTGTGCAAGCAAAGCAGAGGTCCTGGGTTCGAGCCTTGGTGTGAGCCAAATCAGGAGAACACGGTACTCGCTAAGCAAGCGGCGTGATGTCCGTCAAACCTCTGTTATGACAGTTGAATGTGTTTTTGTTCAAATCAGAGACATTGTAGGGCTAGCAGTTAGTCATGGTACCACATAGGGTTAATGGTTGGGATCGATGTAGCTATATCCCAGGGTGTCCGGAGAGTTGGAGAGTGGACTTCATAATGTGTTTTTGTTCAAATCAGAGACATTGTAGGGCTAGCAGTTAGTCATGGTACCACATAGGGTTAATGGTTGGGATCGATGTAGCTATATCCCAGGGTGTCCGGAGAGTTGGAGAGTGGACTTCATAATGTGTTTTTGTTCAAGTCAGAGACATTGTAGGGCTAGCAGTTAGTCATGGTACCACATAGGGTTAATGGTTGGGATCGATGTAGCTATATCCCAGGGTGTCCGGAGAGTTGGAGAGTGGACTTCATAATGTGTTTTTGTTCAAGTCAGAGACATTGTAGGGCTAGCAGTTAGTCATGGTACCACATAGGGTTAATGGTTGGGATCGATGTAGCTATATCCCAGGGTGTCCGGAGAGTTGGAGAGTGGACTTCATAATGTGTTTTTGTTCAAGTCAGAGACATTGTAGGGCTAGCAGTTAGTCATGGTACCACATAGGGTTAATGGTTGGGATCGATGTAGCTATATCCCAGGGTGTCCGGAGAGTTGGAGAGTGGACTTCATAATGTGTTTTTGTTCAAATCAGAGACATTGTAGGGCTAGCAGTTAGTCATGGTACCACATAGGGTTAATGGTTGGGATCGATGTAGCTATATCCCAGGGTGTCCGGAGAGTTGGAGAGTGGACTTCATAATGTGTTTTTGTACAGACGCAGACTGTCGGAGAAACAGCAGTAAACAAAAATGCAGTTTGCAGCGTATTAGCGGTTGAGTCCGAATTTGAGCTCAGTCACTAGACATGCAGGCTACGTTCCCGAATGGCACCCTATTCCCTATAGGGCCCACAGTGCTCTGGTCAAAAGTAGTGCACTATGTAGGAAATATGGCGGCATTTGGGACGCAGGGCCAGCATACCCCAATGGGGTGTCGTGAGAGCTGGAGTTTAATGTGTGTTTGTACCACTGTAGTCGGAGAAAACAGTAGTACATCTCTGGGGCATTCGCCTCCTACACACATTATACCATTCTCTACCCGACACACTCAGTTTGTGTCCCAAATGGCACCCTATTCCCTTTATAGCGCACTACTTTTGACCTGAGCCTCCTTTCACCTCCTTTAGCCCTCCTTTCTTCAAACATACTCCTCCACTCTTACAACCAAGCCATCCAGCTATTTTTACACTCCTCCAAAACACTCATCCCTCTCTCCAACACTCCTCCAGGGTCCCCTCTCCTCTCTTTCTCCATCCCTCCTCTCCTTCTTCTCTCCTCCTCTCATCCCTCTCTCCAACACTCCTCCAGGGTCCCCTCTCCTCTCTTTCTCCATCCCTCCTCTCCTTCTTCTCTCCTCCTCTCATCCCTCTCTCCAACACTCCTCCAGGGTCCCCTCTCCTCTCTTTCTCCATCCCTCCTCTCCTTCTTCTCTCCTCCTCTCGTCCGTCGGTGGAAGGGAGTGAGAGAGTAAACGCCTTGCTACTGTACAGCACCCCAGAGGGCATCCAGTCTTCTGTTGTTACATTAGCATCTCATTACACTCTATTCTCTAAAACAAACGGGCTGACATTCTCCTTTTTTACGCCTCTCTTCTCTTCATCTCTTATTCTGTCTTTCTCTCTCGCTCTCTCTGGCTTGCTTTCTCTCTCTCTCTCTCTCTCTCTCTCGCTCTCTCTCATTCTCTGTCTCTCTCTTTCTCTGTCTCTCTCTTTCTCTGGGCATTTTTTCGTATTTTCCAACCATTTCCATCTTTCTCTAGCCTAGAACGTGCGAACATTTCTTATCAGTCCCGTTAATAAACAAGGGATTACACAGGATCTCCCCCTTCCCATCCTTTTGACTGGGATGAGAACTTCAGAATGGAAAATGGAAGCTAAGCTGCTCCATCTCTCTCTTCTAACCTCTCCTCCTTCCAGGCAGAATAATCCTGGTGTGAAAAGACACGCACACACACACTCACACACATAGACACACTGAAATGCACATGCACATGCACGGACGCACAGACACACTCTCTCTCGTTCTTTCTCGTCTCTCCTGGTCCAGCAGTGTGTAACATGGTAGACGTGCTGTAGGGGCACAAAGTGGCACAAAGTGTCTGCTCTCAAGGCTAACTGGCTCCTTCACTTCAAAGACTGAAGCGCATAAAGAGTCGTTTTGATGTACTGTAACTGATTTTGCTCCGGGCTTCAGTGGAAGAGGAAGGAAGTGGCAATTGGAAGGTCATACTATATGGAAATACAGGGGCAATCAGCAATTGGTACATCCATTTTTGTTTTCTTTTTCATTCATAATATTCCCATTGATTCTTGAAGAGTCTAACTTTTTAATGAAATACCTCATGAGTTTAGTTCAACTGTCGTACCCGACAACTGTCAAATGATTTGGCATCTTTTCTTGTAAACTACATTCATTAGTTTACTAAATGAATGGCTGATGAGAAAACTGACAAGTGTTTTGTATTCAGATCGCCCCATAGAGAACTCATCTGAGACATTCCCTATGGGCCCTGGTCAAAGGTAGCACACTCTTCTGTATAGGGAATAGGGTGCCATTTGTCCCTCCAACCAGCATTGTCGTATTTATGCTACATAGCTGCAGCATAGAAACACACAAACCACAGTCAACAGAAACGGCAGTAGGATGTTGGTTCTGTATAGATAAGAGGTGGACACCTGTCCATGTTTCCAGTTTCCAGAATAGGCATTGGTTGCGTAAGGTTGTGTATCAAGTCCGCCTGTATGCACTCACACACACACACACACACACACACACACACACACACACACACACACACACACACACACACACACACACACACAGACACACACACCTCATTCAAATCCATCTCTTTCTGGCTGTCAAGAAAGAGTTAGTAGCCCACTCACACTAGATGGTCTAGAGTCTCTCTCGGAGGAGTATGGGGGAGGAAAAGAGGACTTTAAGACAGTCATGAAGAAAAGGAGGAGTGGTTCTATGAATAGCACCTGCAGTGATGATCTAACGGATGCAGCCCGAAGCACTCGTTAGCTCCCACCTGTTTGTTAATATGAGAGAGATAGGGAGACGGAGAGAGAGCTAGAGGGAAGGGTTTAGGAGATGGGGGAAGAGGGGTGGGGGGTAGTGAGAGAAGGAGCGAGAGAGAGAAGGAGCGAGAGGGAAGGGTTTAGGAGATGGGGGAAGAGGGGTGTGGGGGGTAGTGAGAGAAGGGTGGGAGAGAGAGAAGGAGCGAGAGGGAGGGAGAGACAGAGGAGAGGCGCGAGAGAAAGAGAGATAGAGACTTCACAATACCAGAAATACACATACATTATTGCACCCATCTAACAGAAGGTCTTGGTTATCACTGGTTATGTGTACTGAGTAAATGCAAGGGACTGTGTCAGATGTGCGTAATATGTGAACACATACGGTATGTTCCTACTAATGTGCTGAGACACATGGACTGTGTGTAATGTCCATATCTTCTTGCCTATGTGATGTTCAATGCAGAGTTGCTCATCTACTGTGCTGCATTGTAAACCATGTTTAACACAATGTTGCTGAGTTTCCCCTAAGAGTAAACTACTGAGGTGATGTCATTATGTAGACCAAGCCTTGTCTCATTCTATCAGGAATAGGGAGAGAGGAGGGGGGGTTAGAGAGAGAGACAGGAGAGAGAGAGAAACAAATGGCAGATGGTTTGATGAAGAATGCATAAACCTAAGGAAGATATTGAGAAACCTGTCCATCCAAAAAAAACTATGTACTGAGCAAATGTTCAATGGCTTTTTACCAAATTACCATACGACAGACCATGTATACATCTACACACCCCAATGTACTAACAAACAAAACAAAACAAAGGCAAAGTCTTCTCATGCTTTGTTGATTTCTATTTGGCATGAGGGCCTACTATACAAATGGATGGAAAGCGGTGTTGGGGGAAAAACATACAACAATATGAAAGTACACAAACAGGTGTGTGGTTAGAATTGGCAAAAAACACACCCATTTCTTTCCACAGGGCCGTGGGGTAAGACAGTGGTGCAGCTTGAGCCCCAACCTCTTCAACATATACACATGGGGGCGGCAGGTAGCCTAGTGGTTAGAGCATTGGACTAGTAACTGTAAGGTTGCAAGATCAAATCCCTGAGCTGACAAGGTAAAAATCTGTCGCTCTGCCCCTGAACAAGGCAGTTAACCCACTGTTCCTAATTTATTCTTAACTGACTTGCCTAGTTAAATAAAGATTAAGTTAAAAAAATACACTATACTGTATATACAGAAGTATGTAGACACCCCTTCAAATTAGTGGTTTTGGCTATTTCAGCCACACCCGTTTCTGACAAGTGTATAAAATCTATCACACCGCCATAGACATGGCATTAGAATGGTCTTACTGGAGAGCTCAGTGACTTTCAACGTGGCACCGTCATAGGATGCCACCTTTCCAACACGTCAGTTCGTCAAATTTCTGCCCTGCCAGAGCTGCCCTAGTCAAGTGCTGTTATTGTAAAGTGGAAACGTCTAGAAGCAACAACGGCTCAGGCGCAAAGTAGTAGGCCACACAAGCTCACAGAACGGGACCACTGAAGCGCGTAGAGCATAAAAATAATCTGTCCTCGGTTGCAACATTCACTACCGAGTTCCAAACTGCCTCTGGAAGTAACATCAGCACAATAACTGTTCGTCGGGAGCTTCATGAAATGGGTTTCCATGGTCAAGCAGCCACACACAAGCCTAAGATCACCATGAGCAATGCCAAGCGTCGCTGGAGTGGTGTAAAAGTAGCCTCCATTGGACTCTGGAGTAATGAATAACACGTCAACATCTGGCAGTCCGACAGACAAATCTGGGTTTGACAGATGCCAGGAGAACGCTACCTGCCCCAATGCATAGTGCCAACTGTAAAGTTTGGTGGAGGAGGAATAATGGTCTGGGGCTGTTCGGGCTAGGCCCCTTAGTTCCAGTGAAGGAAAATCTTAATGTTACAGCATACAATTACATTCTAGACGATTCTGTGCTTCCAACTGTGTGGCAACAATTTAGGGAAGCCCCTTTCTTGTTTCAGCATGACAATGCCCCTGTGCACAAAGTGAGGTCCATACAGAAATGGTTTGTTGAGATCGGTGTGGAAGAACTTGACTGGCCTGCACCAGATGCCTGACCTCAACCCCATCAAACACCTTTGGGATGAATTGGAACACGGACTGCGAGTCAGGCCTAATCGCTCAACATCAGTGCCTGACCTCACTAATGCTCTTGTGGCTGAATGGAAGCAAGTCCCCACAGCAATGTTCCATCATCTAGTGCAGGGGTGTCAAAGTCAAATGGACGGAGGGCCAAATAAAAAAATCAGCTACAAGACGAGGGCCGGACTGTTCGAATGTTCATTGAAAAATTTTTAAATGACGCATATAGTCTAGTGAACCTAATTGAACCTACTGAAAACCTAACAAATATATTACAATATGATCAGATAAATAAAGCAATATTTTCTTATGGCTCTGTCAGTAATCTTTAATTTTCAACAGACACAAAAGACAAATTTCCTTTATATAAATATCCCCATAACATGAACATTAAATGAAAGAAACCGGTATTCAAGGCACCATCAGTAGACTATATTTTCTATTTTAGCAAAAGTGGGCTAAATTTACTTCAAAGAAAAAACAATAATAGCAATTTTCTATCATCCACTCAACTGAAATATTTTTAAAATATAATTGGATTGAAATACAAAAAAATAAAGTGCAAAAATCTATTAATCAAAAACAACACTTTGTTTAAGGAGAAGTAACATGCAGTGAAAACAAATATTAAATTTTAACTTTTAAACTTGAACTGAGTAAAAACTCTAAATATGTGATTGCACAGTAATGTTCACTTGTTTGAGGTTGAGGGTGATACTTGGTGGTGTCCCATCTTTTCCACAAGTTCATCAATGTTCGGGGTAAGGCTCTGAGCTGAAGAAATCCTCAGAATTGAGTGGAGGTGTTCAGCAGTAAGTCGACTTCTGTGTGATGTTTTGTTCAGGTTCATCAAAGAAAACAGTTGTTCACACAGGTATGTGCTGCCAAACATAGACAACGTTTGAGCAGCCTGGATGCGCAGCTGGGGCATTGTGCCGGGGAGGAAACGGGCGAACTCCGCAGCACCCACTGCCGCATATTTTGCCCTCAGTGCATCATTGCATTGGAGGTCAATCAACTCCATTTGGAGGTTTGGTGGTGAGCTTTCCACGTCAACAGCAAATGGGTTACCGAGCAGTTCCAACCTGCTTTTTTGTGCTTCAAAGTCAGCAAATCGGCGTCGAAAGTCAGCGGCAAGCATACCTATTTTATCAGCCAACTGTGTGCTCGGGAACGCACTGGTAGAGAGCTTCTCTTTCATGGTCTGGCAGCTGGGAAAGTGGCTCAAATTTTCTTTCCGCATCTGCGTCTCCCACAGAGTCAGTTTGGTTTTAAATGCCTTCACTGTACTGTACATATCAGAGATGACACGATCCCGACCCTGCAGCTGCAAGTTTATTGCATTCAGATGACTCGTAATGTCACACAGAAAAGCCATTTCACACAGAAACATTTCGTCTCGGAGTTGTGTTGTGTCTTTGCCTTTGCTGTCCAAGAACAGACAAATCTCCTCACGAAGCTCGAAACATCTTTGAAGCACCTTTCCCTGGCTTAGCCATCGCACCTCTGTGTGATAAGGCAAATCACCATGCTCCGTTTCTAACTCCGTCAGAAATGCCTTGAACTGGCGGTGATTCAAACCTTTGGCTCTGATAAAGTTAACTGTGCGCGTGATGATGCTCATTACATGCTCCATTTTCAAGGCTTTACCGCACAACGCTTCCTGGTGTATGATACAATGATAAGCTGTCAGCTCACCTGTCGCGTTTTCCTCTTGCATCTTTTCCCGTATCTTCGCCACCAGTCCGCTCCTGTGTCCACACATCGCAGGTGCTCCGTCGGTTGTCAAACCCACGAGTTTTTCCCAAGGCAGCTCCATCTCATTTACACATCTTGACACCTCTTCATACAAATCATGCCCCGTAGTTGTGCCATGCATAGGACGTAAAGCCAAAAACTCCTCTGTCACGCTTAGGTTGGAGTCCACTCCGCGGATGAAAATTGACAACTGGGCAATGTCAGAAATGTCGGTGCTCTCATCCACAGCCAAGGAATATGCAATAAAATCTTTTCCCTTTTTCACAAGCTGCTCTTTTAGATTGATGGACAACTGGTCTACTCTCTCGGCAATGGTGTTTCTGCTCAGACTCACATTTAAAAAGAGTTGCCTTTTTTCTGGGCAAACTTCGTCACAAACTTTAATCATGCAGTTTTTGATGAAATCCCCCTCCGTAAATGGCCGGGCTGATTTAGCGATCTCTTCTGCCAAAATAAAACTGGCCTTGACAGCAGCCTGGCCTTGTGATTTGGCTTTTTTGAACAGAGCCTGTCGAGATTTGAGGCCTCGTTTTAATTCCTCTGCCTTTTGTAGCCTTTGTTCCATGTCCATATTCTTGTTTTTGTCCGCGTGTTTCGTTTCATAATGTCGTCTCAGATTATACTCTTTCAGTACCGCCACACTTTCTCCACACAGAAGACACACAGGTTTTCCAGCTACCTTCGTGAACATATACTCCGACTCCCACCTTGTTTGAAACCCCCGGTTCTCAGTATCCACCTTCCGTTTTGCCATTTTTGATGGGTATCTGAAAGTTAATTTTACTGTGATGCTGACGACTGCTGTGCCAATAAATATTGAAATGAAGCAGCCTACTGCTCGGTGCGTCACCTTTGCATTGTGGGAAATGTAGTATTGGTGCGTGTAAAAGATCTGCGGGCTGCCGGCTTGCTGCGGGCCGGTTCTAATAATAAATCAAGATCATCCCAGGGGCCGTAAAAAACCTTCTTGCGGGCCGGATGTGGCCCGCGGGCCTTGACTCTGACATATGTGATCTAGTGGATAGCCTTCCCAGAAGAGTGGAGGCTGTTATAGCAGCATAGGGGGGACCAGCTCCATTTTAATGCCCATGATTTTGGAATTAAATGTCATATCCTCAGTGTACAACGTTAAACACCAAATAATGCATGCAGAGTCGAATTAGGCCGATACCAGCTAATGATCAAAATCAAGAAACAAGCTGTTAAATTCTACAACCACCTAAAAGGAAGCGATTCCCAAACCTTCCATAACAAAGCCATCACCTACAGATAGACGAACCTGGAGAAGAGTCCCCTCAGCAAGCTGGTCCTGGGGCTCTGTTTACAAACACAAACAGACCCCACAGAGACTCAGGACAGCAGCACAATTAGACCCAACCAAATCATGAGAAAACAAAAAGATAATTACTTGACATATTGGAAAGAATGAACAAAAAAGCAAACTAGAATGTTATTTGGCCCTAAACAGAGAGTACACAATGGCAGAATACCACTGTGACTGACCCAAAATGAAGGAAGTCTTTGACTATGTACAGACTCAGTGAGCATAGCCTTGCTATTGAGAGAAGGCGCTGTAGGCAGACCTGGCTCTCAAGAGAAGACAGGCTATGTGCACACTGCCCACAAAATGAGGTAGAAACTGAGATGCACTTCCTGACTTCCTACCAAATGTGTGACCATATTAGAGAGACATATTTCCCTGAGATTACACTGACACCTTCAAGAATTAGAAAATACATCCAGTTTTGATAAAGTCCCATATCTATTGGGTGAAATACCACACACAGTGTGCCATCACAGCAGCATTTTGGACTTTAACTATTTGCACATCGTTATACTTTCGCCATAATATGCCATCTGAAATGTCTCTATTCCTTTGGAACTTTTGTGAGTGTAATGTTTACTGTTCATTTTTGATTGTTTATTGCACAGTGTAAACATATGTTTCCCATGCCAATAAAGCCCTTTGAATTGAATTGAGAGAGAGAGAAAATATGTAGAAAAGGATTTGACAGATAGGATTCTGAAGAGGACATTCTAATGAAAGAAAAACATGGATTAGGAAAGAATGACGGGTGGTGAGGGAAACAAAGGAGAGAACAGAAGGAGGGTGTAGAGGAGTGTGTGGGCGCCAAAAGATGTATGCATGCTAATGCTTTGATCCTTCACAATCGCCATGTTTCTCTCTCTATCTCCTTTCTCTATTTCTTTACCTCCCCCTCCTGCTCCTCACCCTCCCTCTACTCTCTCTGTGTCTGTCGCGCTCTCCCTCTCCCTCCCTCTCTTTCCCTCTCCCTCTCTCTCTCTCTCTCTCTCTCTCTCTCTTCCTCTCTCTCTCTCTCTCTTCCTCTCTGTCCCTCTCTCTCTCCCTCTCTCTCTCCCTCTCTCTCCCTCTCTCCCTCTCTCTCTCCCTCTCTCTCCCTCTCTCTTTCTCTCTGTCCCTCTCTCTCTCCCTCTCTCTCTCCCTCTCTCTCTCCCTCTCTCTTCCTCTCTGTCCCTCTCTCTCCCTCTCTCTCTCCCTCTCTCTCTCCCTCTCTCTCTCCCTCTCTGTCTCTCTCTCTCTCCCTCTCTCTCCCCCTCTCTCTCACCCTCTCTCTCTCCCTCTCTGTCCCTCTCTCTCCCCCTCCTCTCTCCAGTGCTTCATTTGAGCCAGTTCCTACCGGAACAGTATCAGGCACCTCTCAGTTTTGGACTGTTTCGTTCTGGAACCCATTTACCAGGATCCGGTACCTCTGGTGGCATGAACAATTCAAGCTGCCTCCTCTGTAATTCTCACGCCCCCTAAAAAAGTAACGTAAAAATGTGCCTGATATTCTACGAATGGATTTGTCTTGGTCCGGCCCAGGATCATGGTTTGCGCGGGCCATCGCTGTCTCCCGCAGAACCAGAATGACATTCACTTTCTATGGTCTCTCTCCCTCTCTCTGTTCTGATAGACATGAGCCTGCAAAACGTCTCTCCTTGCGTTGCCCTTCATCATGTATTTTCCTTGTAGAATCATAGACGTGCGAAGGGAGACGGAGGTGCCTCAGCAGCCCTGAAGAATCTAAATACATGTGCCAAAGTGATGTGATTACTGCTGTGTGTTCAGAAAGAAGTGACATCATTTAGATGACTACATCAGGAGTAGGCCTGTCATTTAGCCACAGAAGATCAATAGCACAGCAGCTGGAAGTAGGGGTGCTGAGGGTGCTGCAACACCCCCTGAAAAAGTTGGGAGGAAAAGATCATCACAAAAGTAAGTGCACTGGGTCTTTACTAGTCCTGTAGTAGCGAACCAACATAGACGTCTTCGCAGAGAGATAGGAGTTTGGCACGAGCACGTCAGCCATCGCCATTAAGTGAACTGTGCACCGGGTGAGTCAGTGAAACTGGGAAGCTTTTTGTAGGACTGTAATTTCCTCCTCATATTGAACAATATGTGTCTCCACCTACCTAGGCCCACTAATGATGGATTCATGACAAGGTTGTTTTTCTTGATCTCAGACTCTTGTCAGTGTCAGTCTATCCTGTCATCTCCATCATCTGTGAGGTATTAAAACAGATTCTGCTGAAGTCTCCAGTCATCTAAAATGATGTAGAGTTGCATGAAATGCACTTATAAAAGGCCCCCCAAAAATTCTGAACTCGAGGCTTGAGGCTTTTTTTTTGCACATCTGTGCATCATCTGCATGCGGCTTTACTCTTCTACTGCAGCACACACAAGCGAGGATAATGCCTGCAATGCTTTATTATAAAGGTGATTTTTATTCATGCGTTCTGGTACTTCAGAGCCCCCCAGGTCATCCCCCTCTTGGCTCACTTTTTGTTCCGGCACCAATTGACAAATTTAGCACTGTCTCTCTCCTCCTCAGACCACTTTATTTCCCTGTCTCTCTCCTCCTCAGACCACTTTATTTCCCTGCCTCTCTCCTCCTCAGACCACTTTATTTCCCTGCCTCTCTCCTCCTCAGACCACTTTATTTCCCTGTCTCTCTCCTCCTCAGACCACTTTATTTCCCTGCCTCTCTCCTCCTCAGACCACTTTATTTCCCTGTCTCTCTCCTCCTCAGACCACTTTATTTCCCTGTCTCTCTCCTCCTCAGACCACTTTATTTCCCTGTCTCTCTCCTCCTCAGACCACTTTATTTCCCTGTCTCTCTCCTCCTCAGACCACTTTATTTCCCTGCCTCTCTCCTCCTCAGACCACTTTATTTCCCTGTCTCTCTCCTCCTCAGACCACTTTATTTCCCTGCCTCTCTCCTGCTCAGACCACTTTATTTCCCTGCCTCTCCTCCTCAGACCACTTTATTTCCCTGCCTCTCTCCTCCTCAGACCACTTTATTTCCCTGCCTCTCTCCTCCTCAGACCACTTTATTTCCCTGTCTCTCTCCTCCTCAGACCACTTTATTTCCCTGTCTCTCTCCTCCTCAGACCACTTTATTTCCCTGCCTCTCTCCTCCTCAGACCACTTTATTTCCCTGCCTCTCTCCTCCTCAGACCACTTTATTTCCCTGCCTCTCTCCTCCTCAGACCACTTTATTTCCCTGTCTCTCTCCTCCTCAGACCACTTTATTTCCCTGCCTCTCTCCTCCTCAGACCACTTTATTTCCCTGCCTCTCTCCTGCTCAGACCACTTTATTTCCCTGCCTCTCTCCTCCTCAGACCACTTTATTTCCCTGTCTCTCTCCTCCTCAGACCACTTTATTTCCCTGCCTCTCTCCTCCTCAGACCACTTTATTTCCCTGCCTCTCTCCTCCTCAGACCACTTTATTTCCCTGCCTCTCTCCTCCTCAGACCACTTTATTTCCCTGTCTCTCTCCTCCTCAGACCACTTTATTTCCCTGTCTCTCTCCTCCTCAGACCACTTTATTTCCCTGTCTCTCTCCTCCTCAGACCACTTTATTTCCCTGTCTCTCTCCTCCTCAGACCACTTTATTTCCCTGCCTCTCTCCTCCTCAGACCACTTTATTTCCCTGCCTCTCTCCTCCTCAGACCACTTTATTTCCCTGCCTCTCTCCTCCTCAGACCACTTTATTTCCCTGTCTCTCTCCTCCTCAGACCACTTTATTTCCCTGCCTCTCTCCTCCTCAGACCACTTTATTTCCCTGCCTCTCTCCTCCTCAGACCACTTTATTTCCCTGCCTCTCTCCTCCTCAGACCACTTTATTTCCCTGTCTCTCTCCTCCTCAGACCACTTTATTTCCCTGCCTCTCTCCTCCTCAGACCACTTTATTTCCCTGCCTCTCTCCTCCTCAGACCACTTTATTTCCCTGCCTCTCTCCTCCTCAGACCACTTTATTTCCCTGCCTCTCTCCTCCTCAGACCACTTTATTTCCCTGCCTCTCTCCTCCTCAGACCACTTTATTTCCCTGTCTCTCTCCTCCTCAGACCACTTTATTTTCCTGCCTCTCTCCTCCTCAGACCACTTTATTTCCCTGTCTCTCTCCTCCTCAGACCACTTTATTTCCCTGCCTCTCTCCTCCTCAGACCACTTTATTTCCCTGCCTCTCTCCTCCTCAGACCACTTTATTTCCCTGCCTCTCTCCTCCTCAGACCACTTTATTTCCCTGCCTCTCTCCTCCTCAGACCACTTTATTTCCCTGCCTCTCTCCTCCTCAGACCACTTTATTTCCCTGCCTCTCTCCTCCTCAGACCACTTTATTTCCCTAGGGCATCCTATGCAGCGCTTCCCTCCATGTCCCTAACACTCATTAAGTCTTTTATCTCTTTCCCTCACTTTGGTTTTCTCCCTCATCTCTTTCAAGCCTCACTATCTTCCTTCCCTCTGGTCCATCCATTCATTTCTATCAGGCAGCTCATCTTTCTCAACACAAGTCCCCCCGTTGAGATTGTTGCTACGCACATTTCCAACACAAGGTGACAGACTGGTCCCTGTAATCTAAGAAAGTCTCTCATATGATGCATACACTCACACACACATTCACACACCCATACACACACACACACACACACACACACACACACACACACACACATTCACACACCCATATACACACACACACACACACACACACACACACATTCACACACCCATATACACACACACACACACACACACACACACATTCACACACCCATATACACACACACATGCGTGCGTGCACATGTAAACACATGAGACGCTTTGATGGTTTTGACCTCTTTTAGTGCTTGAAGTGAAACTGCATGTACACTTTTAGAAAAAAAGGTGCTATCTAGAACCGAAAAGTGTTATTTGGCTGTCCATAAGAGTACACTTTGAAGAAACACTTTTTGTTCCAGGTAGAACCCTTTTGGGTTCCATGTAGAAGCCTTTCCACAGAGGATTCTACATGGAACCAAAATAATTCTACCTGGAACCAAAAAGGGTTCTCCTGTTGGGACAGCCGCATAAACCCTTTTGGAACCCTTTTTTCCAAGATTGTGTGTGTGTGTGTGTGTGTGTGTGTGTGTGTGTGTGTGTGTGTGTGTGTGTGTGTGTGTGTGTGTGTGTGTGTGTGTGTGTGTGTGTGTGTTTACCGTGTGTGTGTCTGTTTACCGCTCCATAGCCTGAGGAGGGCCATGTAGTGGCAGAAATCTAGGTCTGGGTCTTCTAATCATCTGTCAGAGTGTGAGAGTCACACTTGAAGGCTTGGCTGTCTTGAATAGCAGAGGATAAGTGAGGAGAGGAGGAGGAGATGTGTAGGGCTTTGTAGGATCCTTGATCCTTCCCTTGTGATGTCAGACTATCTGAAGTAATGTGAAGGCTGTGCAAGAGCAGAACAATGTTTTTCAAATAGAAGGAACAGTATCTAGCATCAGAGATCACTCTTTTCAGGGATTCCCAAACTCTTTAGATACATTTTTCAAACTCCTGGATGGATGCTGTAGTTCAATTAAATCTTATTACATACTGATCTAAACACATCATCTCTCTCTCTCTCCCTCTCTCTCCCCCCCTCTCTCTCCCTCTCTCTCCCTCTCTCCCTCTCTGTCCCTCTCCCCCTTTCTCTCCCTCTCTCTCCCTCTCTCTCTCCCCCTCTCTCTCCCTCTCTCCCCCCCCTCCCTCTCCCCCTCTCTCTCCCTCTCTGCCCCTCTCTGTCCCTCTCTCCCCCTTTCTCTCCCTCTCTCTCCCTCTCTCTCTCCCCCTCTCTCTCCCCCTTTCTCTCCCTCTCTCTCCCTCTCTCTCTCCCCCTCTCTCTCCCCCTTTCTCTCCCTCTCTCTCCCTTTCTCTCCCTCTCTCTCCCTCTCTCTCTCCCCCTCTCTCTCCCTCTCCCTCTCTCTCTCTCCCCCTCTCTCTCCCTCTCCCTCTCTCTCTCTCTGGAACACACACATGTAGATGTTTTATTTTATAATCCATGTACAACAAAGAAACTGTCTTCCATTGTTTCTCCACTTACTGCTCACCCGCCCCAGGACTCGTCTCCATAGGGTGCTGCTGTCATCTGAACACACACACACTGTGATATACACACACGTTTGCCTTTACGGGTGACTCTTCTGCCATCTGGTGTTCTGCTGAAGCTAGAGGTCGACGTAGCACTTGTGACAGCGTCTAATGTCAACGCTTATGTACAAGCCTCACAGTGTCTAAACCCCAGGGACATTAGCTATGCTAAGCAAACACAACACCATCTTCTAACTAGTTTGCGTCCCAAATTGTGCCCTATCCCACATAGTGCACTACTTTTGACCTGGGCCCATAGGGCTCTTGTCAAACGTAGTGCACTATGTAGGGCATAGGGTGCCATTTGGGATTCAGACTGACTCACAGACGCTGTCTTACTGTATCTGCGTACTTACTTATTTAGTCATTTATTTATTTACCCACAACATCAAGAGAGACACTTTAACATCTTAAATTGAAAAAACATTTTTAAGCGATTTTTTTGATTTTATTGAACAGATGGTGACAGAGGATGCCAGTGGGAAAGAGAGAAAGGTTGTAGCAAAGGGCAGGAGGCTGGATTTCAATCCATGCCGACAATGTAGACGTGTGTCAGAGGTCGTGGCATTACAGCCAGACCAGCCAGGCCACGTCATTCAGTTCCACTAGTAGGAACAGTTCATTTGAAGCATCGCTGAAGCTTTGTTTGAGGAAGGAATCCATTGGCCAAAAGTCAAAATGGCTGCCGCAACCAAAGGCCAGCTGCCTGTAACAAACGTTATGACCCTCGTCTCTGCCTGTGTGTTAATGTGAGCCTCCTCTAGCGTGGAGTCAGCTTGTATAAGAGCAATAAGCTTGAAATAAATATTCCTCTTATAAGTTCATTTTCCCTGCGAATGGTGCCAAAAATTAAGCTGTGTAATATAATTCTGCTTTGAGTTACGTAAATGTAAAAAATGTGACGTCTTGTTTTTGAGAAAATCTAGGAGCATGTTAGAGGGCAATTTGGGCCACATTAACATAAATACAGAACAAATCAGTGAGATGATTAATGGTATGCAGTGTCACAGTGATCCCTGAGACAAGAACTGTCCTACAGGAGTTTAAACAGTAGACAGTTGTATCTGGTGGTGTTAAAGTCTCCCAAGGACTCGATGCTCCTCTATGTGAGGGAGAGTGTTCCAGTGTTAGTCTATGGAGACTGGGAGGCTGCAGTGCGTGGGTTGCTCTGTGTACTGAATGGGGACAAAAGGAGGAGAGGAAGCTGGAGAGGTCGATGTGTCCCTGTCTGTCCAAGGTGAACACCCCGCTGAGAGCAGGAGACAGAGACTGATAGTGTTAGTACACAGGTTAAATACAGAGAAAAGGCTCTAGAAACACACTTTACCAAACAGAGGACACCTTATGAACAGTTTTAATGTGGCAGTCTGTCATCGGTTCAGTAAAAGAACTAGTAACATAGGACGAAAGGGGGAGGTCGTATCAAAAATTAGAAATATTTCCCCGAGGGAGAAAGTTAGCTACAGGAGTTCTTGAAAAGTGACAGACCTCCGACGAGCCATCAAACAGCCAAAGCATCAGTACAGGACTAAGATCGGTTCCTACTACGTCGGCTCTGACGCTCGTCTGATGTGACAGGGCTTGCAAAAGCGGATTACAAAGGGAACCCCAGCCGCAAGCTGCCCAGTGATGCAAGCCTACCAAACAAGCTAAATGCCTTCTATGCTCGCTTCGAGGCAAGCAACACTGAACCATGCATGAGAGCACCTTCTGTTCCAGACAACTGTGTTATCTCGCTCTCCGTAACCGATGTAAGTAAGACATTTAAACAGGTTAACATTCACATGGCTGCGGGCCAGACAGATTACCAGAACACGTACTCACGGTATGCGCTGACCAGCTGGCAAGTGTCTTTACTGACATTTTCAATCTCTCCCTGACCCAGGTTTACATGTACAGGTTTCAAGCAGACCCCCATGTTCCCTGTGCCCAAGAACACAAAGGCAAGCTGTCTAAATGACTATCGCCCCGTAGCGCTCACATATGTAGCCATGAAATGCTTTTAAAGGCTGCTCATGGCTCACATCAACACCATCATCCCAGACAGTACAGAGAACAGACTGTGACTTGGGTGGCTGAAGTCTTTTTTAGGCCCTTCCTCTGACACCACCTGGTATAGAGGTCCTAGATGACAGGGAGCTCAGCCCCAGTGATGTACTGGGCTGTACGCACTACCCTCTGAAGCACCTTGCGGTCGGATGCCGAGCTGTTGCCATACCTAGCAGTGATGCAGCCAGTCAAGATGCTCTCAATGGTGCAGCTGTAGACGTTTTTGAACATCTGAGGGCCCGTTACAAATCTTTTCAGCCTCCTGAGGAGGAAGAGGCGCTGTTGTGCCTTCTTCATGTCTGTGTTGGTGTGTGTGGACCATGATAATTCACCATGTAGCCACCGAGGAACTTTGTGCCTTCTTCATGTCTGTGTTGGTGTGTGTGGACCATGATAATTTACCATGTAGCCACCGAGGAACTTTGTGCCTTCTTCATGTCTGTGTTGGTGTGTGTGGACCATGATAATTCACCTTGTAGCCACCGAGGACCTTTGTGCCTTCTTCATGTCTGTGTTGGTGTGCGTGGACCATGATAATTCACCATGTAGCCACCGAGGACCTTGACCTGCTCCACTACAGCCCTGTCGATGTGGATGGCGATGTGCCCAGCCCTCCGCTTCCTTTAGTCCACAATCAGCTCCTTTGTCTTGCTGACATGGAGGGAGAGGCTGAGGGAGAGGTTGTTGTCCACACTGCCAGGTCACTGTAGGCTGTCTCATCGTCATCGGTGACACCACCGTGGTGTTGTCAGCAAACTTAATGATGGTGTTGGAGTCATGCGCGGCCACGGAGTAATGGGTGAACAGGGAGTACAGGAGGGGACTAAGCATGCACCCCTAAGAGGGCCCTGTGTTGAGTGACAGCGTGGCGGATGTGTTGTTGCCGTCAGGAAATCAGGATCCAGTTGCAGAGGGAGATGTTCAGACCCAGGGTCTTGAGCTTAGTGATGAGCCTGGAGGGCACTATGGTGTTGAACGCTGAGCTTTGGTCGATGGGAGAATGTCTCCTGAAAATGTTGCTCTTTATTGGTACATAATGTTTCTGAGCAGCTACATAGAGAAAGAGGGATGATCAGGATGCGGTGTGCATCCCAGAGCAGCGTATGGAGAGGAGATGCACGTAGCTTGATGTGTGCATCTATAAATAAACTACTGTGCTGACTGCTGCTAGACGCTTTGCCTGTGTGTGTGTGTGTGTGTGTGTGTGTGTGTGTGTGTGTGTGTGTGTGTGTGTGTGTGTGTGTGTGTGTGTGTGTGTGTGTGTGTGTGTGTGTGTGTGTGTGTGTGTGTGTGTGTGTGTGTTTGTTTGTTTGTTTGTTTGTTTGTTTGTTTGTTTGTTTGTTGTCCCCAATGACTTTGCTCTTGACATGATGGTTGGAGCCCTGCAGGGGTATGCCGTTGTAGCAGAAGTATGTACACACACACACTCACACAAAACCCATATTGATTCACAGGGGACCCACAGTTCAAAGAGCTTTACCTCCCACAGATAGACAGCAAAGGAGAGAAAGCTCCACAGGACAATATGGATGTATGGTTATAAACAGTCTATAAATACACACACCTGCTGAGCCCACCCACACACACAGACAAGAAACACAGTCAATGAATGTGTACAATTCATTCACACATGCACATGTCCAGTGTTTCTTGAACACACACACAAACACACACACACACACAGACATATTCATGATAACGTGCTAACAGATGTTTAGTATCATGCTGTGCACATTGCAGTCTCCAAATATGTTTTTGTGAATCACCTCTCGCTCTAGTGTACGGCACACTACCACTCATGCATACACTGCATGTGATCGACAGCACACCAGCGTCACACACACACACAGCACACACCCCCTTTCCCTCCCTCCCATGCTTGCACTTGTGCTATCCTCCTTGCTCTTCCCACCTATTTCTCTCTCTTTCTGCCTCTTTTCTCTCTCACTCTTCCACTGTAATTCCATTTATTTTTTCCCCCTTTACAGAACAGCAGCATCTTTCTTCATGTTCTGTTTCTTTCTTTTACCCTCATCCTTCGGACTCAGTCTCTCTCTCTCTCTCTCTCCAACTCTCTCTCTCTCTCCAACTCTCTCTCTCTCTCTCTCTCTCTCTCTCTCTCGCTCAGTCTCTCTCTCTCTCTCGCTCTCTCTCTCTCTCTCTCTCTCTCTCTCTCTCTCTCTCTATCTCTCTCGCTCTACCTCTCTCTCTCACTCTATCTATCTCTCACTCTCACTCTCACTCTCACTCTCACTCTCACTCTCACTCTCTCTTTCTCTCTCTTCCTCGGTCTCTGTGTATGTCTCTCTATTTCTCTCTCTATCCTCTTTTTTTCTCTCCCTCTTTCTCTCTCTTCTGTTTCTCTCTCTGTTTCTCTCTGTTTCTCTCTCTGTTTCTCTCGCTCATTATCTCTGTTTCTCTCTCTCTCTGTTTCTCTCTCTGTTTCGCTCTTTCTCTCTCTCATTATCTGTTTCTCTCTCTCTCTCTGTTTCGCTCTTTCTCTTTCTGTTTCTCTCTCTCTCTCTGTCCTCTTTTGCTCTCTTTCATTCTACACACTCCGGAAGCATATGTCACCGCGCTCAAAAAGGAATCGCCTCCTTCTCCTCTCTCCTTTTTCTCATCAATAGCTTATTTTTGTTTTCCCATCCACCTTACTATCCTTCGGTTCTCTTCAGTTCTCTTCGGTTCTCTTCCCTTCTTTCTAAACCTAGAACCATGTTCTATTTCCAGCTGGTGATCATGGCTGGGACGGTTCTCCTGGCGTACTACTTTGAGTACACAGACACGTTCCCCGTTCACGTCCAAGGGTTCTTCTGTTTCGACAAGACGTTCTCCAAACCGTACCCCGGACCCGAGGATGACAGCAAGGCGCCGCCGGCACTGGTCTACTCTCTGGTCACCGCTATCCCCACTGTCACGGTAAGACTGGACTGGAGTAGCCTACAGACACACACACACACACACACACACCTGGCGTAGCGTCACACACGTGGTGTTTGGATGGAGGTGTGTGTTTATAAGTGGGTGTGTATCCATGTGTTACTAACATTTCTTTGGAGGAATAATGCAATAATTTGTTTTATCTATTGAACTCAATGTGTGCAGCATAAACTTTATGTTGAGCAAGTGTATACCATATGTTGTGTGTCAGGGGGTATGCAGCATGTATGTCAGTGAGTATGCAGCATGTGTCAGTGAGTATGCAGCATGTGTGTTAGTGAGTATGCAGCATGTGTCAGTGAGTATGCAGCATGTGTGTCAGTGAGTATGCAGCATGTGTGTCAGTGAGTATGCAGCATGTGTGTCAGTGAGTATGCAGCATGTGTCAGTGAGTATGCAGCATGTGTCAGTGAGTATGCAGCATGTGTCAGTGAGTATGCAGCATGTGTCAGTGAGTATGCAGCATGTGTCAGTGAGTATGCAGCATGTGTCAGTGAGTATGCAGCATGTATGTCAGTGAGTATGCAGCATGTGTCAGTGAGTATGCAGCATGTGTCAGTGAGTATGCAGCATGTGTCAGTGAGTATGCAGCATGTGTCAGTGAGTATGCAGCATGTGTCAGTGAGTATGCAGCATGTGTCAGTGAGTATGCAGCATGTGTCAGTGGGTATGCAGCATGTGTCAGTGGGTATGCAGCATGTGTCAGTGGGTATGCAGCATGTGTCAGTGGGTATGCAGCATGTGTCAGTGGGTATGCAGCATGTGTCAGTGGGTATGCAGCATGTGTCAGTGGGTATGCAGCATGTGTCAGTGGGTATGCAGCATGTGTGTCAGTGAGTATGCAGCATGTGTCAGTGGGTATGCAGCATGTGTCAGTGGGTATGCAGCATGTGTCAGTGGGTATGCAGCATGTGTCAGTGGGTATGCAGCATGTGTCAGTGGGTATGCAGCATGTGTCAGTGGGTATGCAGCATGTGTCAGTGGGTATGCAGCATGTGTCAGTGGGTATGCAGCATGTGTCAGTGAGTATGCAGCATGTGTCAGTGAGTATGCAGCATGTATATCAGTGGGTATGCAGCATGTGTCAGTGAGTATGCAGCATGTGTCAGTGAGTATGCAGCATGTGTCAGTGAGTATGCAGAATGTGTCAGTGAGTATGCCACATGTGTCAGTGAGTATGCAGAATGTGTCAGTGAGTATGCAGCATGTGTGTCAGTGAGTATGCAGCATGTGTGTCAGTGAGTATGCAGCATGTGTCAGTGAGTATGCAGCATGTGTCAGTGAGTATGCAGCATGTGTCAGTGAGTATGCAGCATGTGTCAGTGAGTATGCAGCATGTGTCAGTGAGTATGCAGAATGTGTCAGTGAGTATGCCACATGTGTCAGTGAGTATGCAGAATGTGTCAGTGAGTATGCAGCATGTGTGTCAGTGAGTATGCAGCATGTGTGTCAGTGAGTATGCAGCATGTGTCAGTGAGTATGCAGCATGTGTCAGTGAGTATGCAGCATGTGTCAGTGAGTATGCAGCATGTGTCAGTGAGTATGCAGCATGTGTGTATATAATATAATATGGGAGGTTTCTTCCCACACAGACTGACATACATATGCTTTCAAATGAAATTGAATTTGTCAAATGCTTCATAAACATCAGGTGTAGACTACCAGGGAAATGCTTACTTATGGGCCCTTTTCCAACAATGCAGAGTTAATGATAAATAAATAAATAAATATATATATATATATATATATATATACAGTATATACAAATAGTGACATGAGTAATAAATACACAGTGAATAACGAATAACAATAATGAGTCAAAATAACATGTCTATATACAGGAAGTAGCAGCAGCGAGTCGATGTGCAGGAATACAAGGTAACTGAGGTAGCTATGTACATATAGGGAGGGGTAAAGTGACTAGGCAACAGGATAGATAATAGACTGTAGCAGCAGCTTGTGTGGTGAGTGTGTGTGTGTGTGTGTGTGTGTGTGTGTGTGTGTGTGTGTGTGTGTGTGTGTGTGTGTGTGTGTGTGTGTGTGTGTGTGTGTGTGTGTGTGTGTGTGTGTGTGTGTGTGTGTGTGTGTGTGTGCGTGCGTGCGTATGTGTGTGTGTGTGTGTGGCGTCAGTGTGCATGGTATGCGTGTGTGTTCCCATGGGATGTCAATGCATTCACATATCTACAGTATGCGTGGATGAGTATTAGACACTACAGTACAGTATAGTATAAATTATACATTGTACGAGTAGAAGTGAACCCCATAGACAGAGCTGACCCTTGACCTTCCCCTCCAGGCTGGTCTCTATGCTCTACTTCAGTCTACTCCTATCACTTCATTAAGGCTTTAGCTCTGAGCCCAGTACATTAAGGGTGTGATATTAACAGTGGTGGACTGTGGCTGAGTGTTGCAGGGGTGGGCAAGGGACTGGACACGCGCCTTAGTGCTTATTGAAGCCATAAGTTGCACTGAAAACTGGAACTTCTGCAATCTCTGGCTTTGGACATTAGATTGCATGTACACTGAACAATAATATAAACTCAACATGTAAAGTGTTGGTCCCATGTTTCATGAGCTAAAATAAAAGTACCCATACCCACAAAAAGCTTATTTCTGTCTAATTTTGGGCACAAATTTGTGTACATCCCTGTTAGTGAGCATTTCTACTTTGCCAAGATAATCCTTCCACCTGACAGGTGTGGCATAACAAGAAGCTCATTAAACAGCATGACATTCACAGGTGCACCTTGTGCTTGGGACAATAAAAGGTCACTCTAAAATGTGCAGTATTGTCACACAACACAATGCCCCAGATTTCCCAAGTTTTGAGGGAGCGTGCAATTGGCATGTTGACTGCAGGAATGTCCACCAGAGCTGTTGCCAGATAATTTCTCTACCATAAGCCGCCTCCAACGTAGTGCTAGAGAATTTGGCAGTACCAACTGTTGTGAACAGAGTGCCCCATGGTGGCGGTGGGGTTATGGTATGAGCAGGCATAATCTACAGAGAACAAACACATTTGCATTTTATCGATGACAATCTGAATGCTCAGAGATACCGGGACCGCCATCACCTCATGTTTCAGCATGATAACGCACGGCCCCATGTCACGAGGACCTGTACACAATTCTTAGAAGCTGAAAATGCCCCAGTTCTTCCATGGCCTGTATACTCACCAGACATGTCACCCATTGAGCATGTTCGGGATGCTCTGGATCAACATGTACGAAAGCGTCTTCCAGTTCCCTCCAATATCCAGCCATTGAAGAGGAGTGGGACAACATTCCACAGGCCACAATCAACAGCCTGATCAACTCTATGAGAAGGAGATGTGCTGCGCTGCATGAGGCAAATGGTGGTCACACCAGATACTGACTGGTTTTCTGATCCACGACCCTAACTTTTTTTAAGGTATCTGTGACTAACAGATGACTAACTGTGAATATCTGCATTCCCAAGTCATGTGAAATCCATAGATTAGGGCCTAATGAATTTATTTCAATTGACTGATTTCCTTAAATGAACTGTAACTCAGTCAAATCTTTGAAATTGTTGCATGATGCGTTTATATTTTAGTTCAGTATAAATGGATAGATGGGTGGGTGTGTGGGTGGGTGGGTGGGTGGGTGTGTCTATGTGGAGATGACAGTATTTGTGAGAGACAGTGAATCTGTACAGCATGTTAAGTGTGTTTTACTGTATATGTGCATCCATGCAAGTGTGTGTGCGCAACTACCTGCTTGCGTGTGTGTGAATATGTGTCTGCCTCTATCTATCCGTATACGAGGGAGAACATCTCTGCACATCACAGGGCACTGTAGTCTGGTGTGTGTGGGGGCGGACAGCAGGCAGCTATAGCATCCTTCACTTCCAGCTACGGAAATGGGTTACATTCTGTGTGACGGATACATCTCACCACCAGTGTGTGTGTGTGTGTGTGTCGTGTGTGTGTGTGTGTGTGTGTGTGTAGGTGTGTGTGTGCAGGTGTGTGTGTGTGGAGGCTCTACACACTATGAGAGCCATTGAGAATGCCAAGGCTAAGTGGGGCACAATTCTGGCCAACACACACACACACACACACACACACACACACACACACACACACACACACACACACACACACACACACACACACCACTCAGCCTCTAGTAGTAATTACAGTAGCCATCTACATGGCAACACTGCAGTTGGAAGCACTACTTATACCATATCTGGACTGTAAGCCCCGGTGGCTAATTACATGTGTGTGTGTCTGTGTGAGTGCGTGTGTGTGTGTTGTGTGTGCGTGTGTTGTATGTGACAAGCCACCCTTGGACCTACACAATGAGAGGGTTGAGTTACAAGCACTTACCAGTTTAACATTTGAACTGATCGTCTGCTCAACAGCGTTAACGTTTGGTCATGTTAGCCATGTATAGAATGTGGAAGTAGTCTGGCTGGTGTAGCGGTAATGCCGCAGCCTCCAGTACACGTCTACGGTGTCGGCATACAGTAGGTTTAAACCCCGGCCTACTGCCTTTTGACACAACGTCTATCTTTCCACGCTGTTATCCTCGTTGTCTGTTCAATAAAGTCTGAAAATACCCTACATATAATACATGTGCCCTATAGGAGGGGATGTGGGGAATGGGAACTCAGCTTGAAGTTGAAGAGCTATTTTAGAAACTTTGTAAATATCTGGGTCACACACACACACACACCCACACACATACCTAATGCTAAATACTGGTGCCCTGAAGAGCTGTTCTCTGTTCTGCTGCTAAGCCCTTGGAACATTATGGAGAGGGAGAGAGGGCGAGGTAGCGAAAGGAGAAAAAGAGAGAGACAGTAGAGAGGAAAGGGGGAAGACAGAGAGAAGAGGGGAAGACTGGGAGAGAAAGAGGAGAAGGATAGAGAGCAGAGAGAGAGAGGGAGTTTAGAGGGTGATATAAAGAGAAAAGAGAGTAGAGGGGGAGGAAAGAAGAAAGTAGGAAAGAGGAAGAACGACAGAGAATGATAGAGGGGGAGGGAGAGAGAGAGAGAGAGAGAGAGAGAGAGAGAGAGAGAGAGAGAGAGAAAGAGAGGCTTGTTGTTTGTGTGTTTGTGTTGCCTGTCAGTCAAGCCGTAGGAAGTCCCCTTCTCCTCCTGAATTATGGAATGGATCCTGACAGGCAGATAGAGCTGCTGCTGCTGATAACCATACATAGATTGTGTCCCAAATGGCACCCTATTCCCTCTATATAGTGCACTACTTTTGGTATGGGCCCTGGGCAAAAGTAGTGCACTATATATGTCGGGAAAAGGGTGACATTTAGGACGCAACCAGAGAGAGCCAGAGGACAGAGGATAGTGGTGGTGTCACATCAACACCCTTCCCCTCTGTCTCGGTCCCACTGAATGGGACCTGGATATTGAGATTGGTTCCTCCCTATATAAAGAAAAATAGGTGAGAGAGAGTAGACTACCCTCTGTCTGTCTGTCTGTCTATCTGTGTGTGTGTCTGTCTGTCTGTGTGTCTCTGTTTGTCTGTATGTCTGTCTGTCTGTGTGTGTGTCTCTGTCTGTGTGTCTGTCTTCGTGTGTGTCTCTGTCTGTGTGTCTGTGTGTGTGTGTGTCTGTCTGTCTGTCTCTGTCTGTGTCTCTATCTGTGTCTCTGTCTGTGTGTCTCTGTCTGTGTGTCTTTGTCCAACTAAACAGGATTTTGTTGAACTGTGAGGAGAAAAAAAGAGGGATAGAAAGAGAGGGAAGGACAGAAAGAGAGAGGGAGATCATATGAAATGGAGTAGAAAGAGAGAGAGAGATCATATGAAATGGAGTAGAAAGAGAGAGGGAGATCATATGAAATGGAGTAGAAAGAGAGAGGGAGATCATATGAAATGGAGTAGAAAGAGAGAGGGAGATCATATGAAATGGAATAGAAAGAGAGAGGGAGATCATATGAAATGGAATAGAAAGTGAGAGGGAGATCATATGAAATGGAGTAGAAAGAGAGAGGGAGATCATATGAAATGGAGTAGAAAGAGAGAGGGAGATCATATGAAATGGAATAGAAAGAGAGAGGGAGATCATATGAAATGGAATAGAAAGTGAGAGGGAGATCATATGAAATGGAATAGAAAGAGAGAGGGAGATCATATGAAATGGAGTAGAAAGAGAGGGAGATCATATGAAATGGAGTAGAAAGAGAGAGAGAGATCATATGAAATGGAGTAGAAAGAGAGAGGGAGATCATATGAAATGGAGTAGAAAGAGAGAGGGAGATCATATGAAATGGAGTAGAAAGAGAGAGGGAGATCATATGAAATGGAATAGAAAGAGAGAGGGAGATCATATGAAATGGAGTAGAAAGAGAGAGGGAGATCATATGAAATGGAGTAGAAAGAGAGAGGGAGATCATATGAAATGGAATAGAAAGAGAGAGGGAGATCATATGAAATGGAATAGAAAGAGAGCGATGGAAGGGGAGAAATGGTCTGGACTATAACCTAGATTCTCCACAAAGCGACCGGGAAGTCTGCCCAGGCAGGAATGAAAGAGAGAATAAAGGAAGGATGAGAGAGAAGGAAGAGCAAGAGAGAGTGTGGGTAGGAAGCTAAATCGTCATGGTAACACTAAGACTGGTTTGTGAGACTCTATGCCATGTACAGTTGAAGTCGGAAGTTTACATACACCTTACCCAAACACATTTAAACTCAGTTTTTCACAATTCCTATCATTTAATCTTGTAAAAATTCCCTGTCTTAGGTCAGTTAAGATCACCACTTTATTTTAAGAATGTGAAATGTCAAAATAATATTAGAGAGAATTATTTATTTGGGCTTATATTTCTTCCATCACATTCCCAGTGGGTCAGAAATTTACATACACTCATTATTAGTATTTGGTAGCATTGCCTTTAAATTGTTTAACTTGGGTCAAACATTTTGGGTAGAATTCCACAAGTTTTCCACAATAAGTTGGGTGAATTTTGGCCATTCCTCCTGACAGAGCTGGTGTAACTGAGTCAGGTTTGTAGGCCTCCTTGCTTGAACACACTTTTTCAGTTCTGCCCACAAATTTTCTATAGGATTGCGGTCAGTCACCTTGACTTTGTTGTCCTTAAGCCATTTTGCCACAACTTTGGAAGTATGCTTGAGGTCATTGGCAATTTGCAAACAAGCTTTCATTTCCTGACTGATGTCTTGAGATACTGCTTCAGTATATCCACTTAATTTTCGTTCTCATGATGCCATCTATATTGTGAAGTGCACCAGTCCCTCCTGCAGTAAAGCACCCCCACAACATGATGCTGCCACCCCCATGCTTCACGGTTGGGATGGTATTCTTCGGCTTGCAAGCCTCCCCCTTTTTTCTCCAAACATAACGACGGTCATTATGGCCAAACAGTTCTATTTTTGTTTCATCAGACCAGAAGACATTTCTCCAAAAAGTACGATCTTTGTCCCCATATGCAGTTGCAAACCGCAGTCTGGCTTTTTTGTGGTGGTTTTGGAGCAGTGGCTTCTTCCTTGCTGAGCAGCCTTTCAGGTTATGCCGATATAGGACCCATTTTACTCTGGATATAGATACTTTTGTACCTGTTTCCTCCAGCATCTTCACAAGGTCCTTTGCTGGAGTTCTGGGATTGATTTGCACTTTTTGCACCAAAGTACGTTCATCTCTAGGAGACAGAACGCGTCTCCTTCCTGAGCGGTATGACGGCTGCGTGGTCCCATGGTGTTTTATACTTGCGTACTATTGTTTGTACAGATGAACGTGGTACCTTCAGATGTTTGTAAATTGCTCCCAAGGATGAACCACACTTGTGCAGGTCTACATTTTTTTTCTGAGGTCTTGGCTGATTTATTTTGATTTTCCAATGATGTCAAGCAAAGAGGCACTGAGTTTGAAGGTAGGCCTTGAAATACATCCACTGGTACACCTCCAATTGACTCAAATTATGTCAATTAGCCTATCAGAAGCTTCTAAAGCCATGACATCATTTTTGGGAATTTTCCAATCTGTTTAAAGGCACAGTCAACTTAGTGTACGTGGCCTCCCGGGTACTGCAGCGCCAGCTGTGCCATCAGAGACTCTGGGTTCGTGCCCAGGCTCTGTCGTAACCGCCCGTGACCGGGAGGTCCATGGGGCGATGCACCTACATCGGTAGGGATGTCCTTGTCTCATCGGGCACCAGCGACTCCTGTGGCGGGCCGGGTTGCCAGGTGCACGGTGTTTCCTCCGACACATTGGTTGTTGGAAAAACAATTGTTGGAAAAATGACTTGTGTCATGCACAAAGTAGATGTCCTTACCGACTTATCAAAACTATAGTTTGTTAACAAAACATTTGTGGAGTGGTTGAAAAACTAGTTTTAATTACTCCAATCTAAGTGAATGTAAACTTCTGACTTCAACTGTTATTTATTACAAACGTTTTTATATAGAATTTGTAAGGCACTAACTATATGCATCGGACCCCATCACACTCACACGCACTCACTCACTCACTCACTCACTCACTCACTCACTCACTCACTCACTCACACACTCACTCACTCACACACACACACACACACACACACACACACACACACACACACACACACACACACACACACACACACACACACACACACACACACACACACACACACACACACACACACACACACACACACACACACACACACACACACACACATGCATGTGTATACCGTGAGATGACGATGTGTAACAAACAATAGGGAAATATCAAATCAAAGTTCATTGTTGTCACTTGCATAGGTTTGCAGATGCTAATAATAACTAGCAATACAAAACAATATGCACAGAATCCCAAAAGGTACAGGTTTGTGTCAAGAACTGCAGCGCTACTGGGTTTTTCACACTCAACAGTTTCCTGTGTGTATCAGGAAGGGTCCACCACCTAAAGGACATCCAGACAACCTGACACAACTGTGGGAAGCATTGGAGTCGACCAGCCTCCCTGTGGAACGCTTTGTTTACATTTAGTTTATTTGAGTTACTTTTGTTGTGTGGGTGTGTGTGTGGGTGTGTGTGTGGGTGTGTGTGTGGGTGTGTGTGTGGGTGTGTGTGTGGGTGTGTGTGTGGGTGTGTGCGTGGGTGTGTGTGTGGGTGTGTGCGTGGGTGTGTGCGTGGGTGTGTGTGTGGGTGTGTGTGTGGGTGTGTGTGTGGGTGTGTGTGTGGGTGTGTGTGTGGGTGTGTGCGTGGGTGTGTGTGTGGGTGTGTGCGTGGGTGTGTGCGTGGGTGTGTGTGTGGGTGTGTGCGTGGGTGTGTGTGTGGGTGTGTGTGTGGGTGTGTGCGTGGGTGTGTGTGTGGGTGTGTGCGTGGGTGTGTGCGTGGGTGTGTGTGTGGGTGTGTGTGTGGGTGTGTGTGTGGGTGTGTGCGTGTGCGTGGGTGTGTGCGTGGGTGTGTGCGTGGGTGTGTGCGTGGGTGTGTGCGTGGGTGTGTGCGTGGGTGTGTGCGTGCGTGGGTGTGTGCGTGGGTGTGTGCGTGGGTGTGTGCGTGGGTGTGTGCTATACCACTGCTTAAGTTAAGTATATCTATAAGGAAAATAAGATGTGTCAAATAAATGACATCCAGCTTTGGATTTGGTTTGCTGACTTGCTAGCTAGGTGGCTACATGTCAAGATCAAGCTTCTAGGTTACAGCAGAGACATTCAATCCCTTCCTGGATCAAGGTCCCTGTTACCTAAATTGTTTGGTGCGTCAAAAAAAACAGATATAATAATAACAATAATTTAGGTTGAAATAGCACCCCTTGTGTGCACTTCTGGTAATACCATATGCTCCGGTATAGTACAGAAACGGTACGACGGTATGAATATCTGCATACCGCCCAATCCTACCACTGCCCATCAACATTATCTTATTAAATAATTATAAAATCTCTATATCACTTATTAACCTCTCCCCTCGTCTCTCCATCATCCATTCTCCTCTTCTATTGTAAACGGCTGTGACTCCTGAACACGCTCCACTGTTGGACATGAGAAAGCTCTTCTGCTCCACTTTCCAACCGTGAGATTTGACAGATCTACCAGCAGTCACAAGCACCAACACACACACACACTCACTCACACACTGATACAGTATACACACACACACAGTTCACACATAGACTCTCTCTCTCACACACACACACACACACACACACACACAAACACATATACACACTTCAAAGGAAAACACAGCAATGTGATCCTCTCTGAAGGAGAAGACAGCCAGTATCAGTCATCGTTGGTCACCCTCATCTATCATCTTCTCTCTCTGTCTCTCTCTCCCTCCCCCCCCCCTCTCTCTCTCTCTTCATCTTTCTCTCTCTCCTCCCTCATTTTTCTTCATCTTCATCTCTCTCTCTCTCTGTTGCTCTCTCTCTCTATCTCTCTCTTTCTCCCTCTCCTTTCCTCCATCCCTTCCTGCTACTCTTGAAAGTCAGCAGGAAGGAGCAGGTCCATCTTTGGTTCATTTGATCTGTTCTAACTAGTGTTTCACATCTGTCTGTCAGTCCTCTCTTCACTTCTCATCTTCTGATCTAAAGCTCCACGTTGGAGTCCAGCAGTGTCTTCGAGTGTCACAGACAGCAGAATACCAGTATTTGTAGGTTCTACTCCTCTGTGAGTGCCAGTTATGTAAACTCATTGTCACCAGTATGTCTAACACAGTCTAAGTCTCTTTAAGAGTGTTTACCTATTGATAATATTGTGGCAGCAGCTGTTCACATGAATCCACAAAGGGCCCGACATTGCAAGCAAACCTCAGTGTGTGTGTGTCTGTGCGTATTCATGCCCATAGGCCTGTGCAGCGGTGTGTTTGTGTGTGTATGCCTGGTACTGTACGTGCGCACACGTACAGTATGTGTGTGTGTGTGTGTGTGTGTGTGTGTGTGTGTGTGTGTGTGTGTGTGTGTGTGTGTGTGTGTGTCTGTGTGTCTGTGTGTGTGTGTGTGTGTGTACTTGTGCATGTTAATAATGTAAAGGCTCCTGGTTAGAGGATGTGCCATAGCTGACTGTTTAAAATGTGTTATTATTGTTTCCCCTCCCTTCATACTGCTGTAGTAGAACACTGGTATCTCACCTGTAAAAAGACACACACTACAGACTAACACTAAACACTAACCATCACCACTAACATTAGGCCTGGAGGCTAACACTGAACCAAACGTGGTGAATGCTCAGTCACTTAACATGTGTTGTGTGTGTTAATATTGAAGTGAGGCCGGTGTGAAGTCCATTACAGTCCATTATAATATGGGTAGCGATGTTGGTTCTGTTAATTAGGGTTGCCATATTGGGTCGATTTCAAGCCTCGACTCATCTAATAGGTTTCCATTGAGTTGTATTGACGTTTGACGGTACACTAGAATCGCGCCTGTGGTGAGATCCTGAGGTTACAGGGTTTGTCCTCCAACTGTGCATCCAGTCCCTGTCGGGAATCAGAATCCATATTTGGATTAAAAGGTTCAAAGTGCAACAGAGTAGGAGCACAAGAGAGCACAATGATATTACACATAACCTCCACTCCACATCCAAACAAATAGACCCCGTGTTCACAAAAGGTTTTACACCATAACTGTTTTACACCATAGCTGTTTTACACCACAGCTGTTTTACACCATAACGGTTTTACACCACAGCTGTTTTACACCATAACGGTTTTACACCACAGCTGTTTTACACCATAACGGTTTTACACCATAGCTGTTTTACACCATAACGGTTTTACACCACAGCTGTTTTACACCATAACGGTTTTACACCACAGCTGTTTTACACCATAACGGTTTTACACCATAGCTGTTTTACACCATAACGGTTTTACACCACAGCTGTTTTACACCATAACGGTTTTACACCATAGCTGTTTTACACCATAACTGTTTTACACCATAGCTGTTTTACACCACAGCTGTTTTACACCATAACGGTTTTACACCACAGCTGTTTTACACCATAACGGTTTTACACCACAGCTGTTTTACACCATAACGGTTTTACACCATAGCTGTTTTACACCATAACTGTTTTACACCATAGCTGTTTTACACCACAGCTGTTTTACACCATAGCTGTTTTACACCATAGCTGTTTTACACCATAGCTGTTTTACACCATAACTGTTTTACACCATAGCTGTTTTACACCATAACTGTTTTACACCACAGCTGTTTTACACCATAACTGTTTTACACCATAGCTGTTTTACACCATAGCTGTTTTACACCATAGCTGTTTTACACCATAACGGTTTTACACCATAACTGTTTTACACCATAGCTGTTTTACACCATAACGGTTTTACACCATAACTGTTTTACACCATAGCTGTTTTACACCATAACGGTTTTACACCATAACTGTTTTACACCATAGCTGTTTTACACCATAACGGTTTTACACCATAACTGTTTTACACCATAGCTGTTTTACACCACAGCTGTTTTACACCATAACTGTTTTACACCATAGCTGTTTTACACCATAGCTGTTTTACACCATAACTGTTTTACACCATAGCTGTTTTACACCATAGCTGTTTTACACCATAGCTGTTTTACACCATAGCTGTTTTACACCACAGCTGTTTTAACCATAGCTGTTTTACACCATAACTGTTTTACACCACAGCTGTTTTACACCACAGCTGTTTTACACCATAACGGTTTTACACCATAACTGTTTTACACCATAACTGTTTTACACCATAACTGTTTTACACCATAACGGTTTTACACCATAGCTGTTTTACACCATAGCTGTTTTACACCATAGCTGTTTTACACCATAGCTGTTTTACACCATAGCTGTTTTACACCACAGCTGTTTTAACCATAGCTGTTTTACACCATAACGGTTTTACACCATAGCTGTTTTACACCATAGCTGTTTTACACCATAACGGTTTTACACCATAGCTGTTTTACACCATAGCTGTTTTACACCACAGCTGTTTTAACCATAGCTGTTTTACACCACAGCTGTTTTACACCATAGCTGTTTTACACCATAGCTGTTTTACACCATAGCTGTTTTACACCACAACGGTTTTACACCATAGCTGTTTTACACCATAGCTGTTTTACACCATAGCTGTTTTACACCACAGCTGTTTTACACCATAGCTGTTTTACACCATAGCTGTTTTACACCATAGCTGTTTTACACCACAGCTGTTTTACACCATAGCTGTTTTACACCATAACGGTTTTACACCATAGCTGTTTTACACCATAGCTGTTTTACACCATAGCTGTTTTACACCACAGCTGTTTTACACCATAGCTGTTTTACACCATAGCTGTTTTACACCATAACTGTTTTACACCATAGCTGTTTTACACCACAGCTGTTTTACACCATAACGGTTTTACACCATAGCTGTTTTACACCATAGCTGTTTTACACCATAACTGTTTTACACCATAGCTGTTTTACACCATAGCTGTTTTACACCATAGCTGTTTTACACCATAGCTGTTTTACACCATAACTGTTTTACACCATAGCTGTTTTACACCATAGCTGTTTTACACTATAGCTGTTTTACACCATAGCTGTTTTACACCATAGCTGTTTTACACCATAGCTGTTTTACACCATAACGGTTTTACACCATAGCTGTTTTACACCATAACTGTTTTACACCATAGCTGTTTTACACCATAGCTGTTTTACACCATAGCTGTTTTACACCATAACTGTTTTACACCATAACTGTTTTACACCACAGCTGTTTTACACCACAGCTGTTTTACACCATAACTGTTTTACACCATAGCTGTTTTACACCATAGCTGTTTTACACCATAACTGTTTTACACCATAGCTGTTTTACACCATAGCTGTTTTACACCATAACTGTTTTACACCATAGCTGTTTTACACCATAACTGTTTTACACCATAGCTGTTTTACACCATAGCTGTTTTACACCATAGCTGTTTTACACCATAGCTGTTTTACACCACAGCTGTTTTACACCATAACTGTTTTACACCATAGCTGTTTTACACCATAGCTGTTTTACACCATAACTGTTTTACACCATAGCTGTTTTACACCACAGCTGTTTTACACCATAACTGTTTTACACCATAGCTGTTTTACACCATAGCTGTTTTACACCATAACTGTTTTACACCATAGCTGTTTTACACCATAACTGTTTTACACCACAGCTGTTTTACACCATAGCTGTTCTCCATTTACCTCTCTGTTTGAGTCCCATAGTTATACTGCTGTCCTCACATCCTCACATCCCTGCTTCACCGCTCACTTCCTCACATCCCTGCTTCATTGCTCACTTCCTCACATCCCTGCTTCCTCACATCCCTGCTTCCCCACTCACTTCCTCACATCCCTGTTTCACCGCTCACTTCCTCACATCCCTGCTTCATTGCTCACTTCCTCACATCCCTGCTTCCTCACATCCCTGCTTCACCGCTCACTTCCTCACATCCCTGCTTCCTCACATCCCTGCTTCACCACTCACTTCCTCACTTCCCTGCTTCCTCACATCCCTGCTTCACCACTCACTTCCTCACATCCCTGCTTCCACACTCACTTCCTCACATCCCTGCTTCCCCACTCACTTCCTCACATCCCTGCTTCTCCACTCACTTCCTCACATCCCTGCTTCTCCACTCACTTCCTCACATCCCTGCTTCCCCACTCACTTCCTCACATCCCTGCGTCCCCACTCACTTCCTCACATCCCTGCTTCCTCACATCCCTGCTTCTCCACTCACTTCCTCACATCCCTGATTCCCCACTCACTTCCTCACATCCCTGCTTCCTCACATCCCTGCTTCCCCACTCACTTCCTCACATCCCTGCTTCCTCACATCCCTGCTTCTCCACTCACTTCCTCACATCCCTGCTTCACCACTCACTTCCTCACATCCCTGCTTCCCCACTCACTTCCTCACATCCCTGCTTCCCCGCTCACTTCCTCACATCCCTGCTTCCCCGCTCACTTCCTCACATCCCTGCTTCACCACTCACTTCCTCACATCCCTGCTTCACCACTCACTTCCTCACATCCCTGCTTCCTCACATCCCTGCTTCCCCACTCACTTCCTAACATCCCTGCTTCCCCACTCACTTCCTCACATCCCTGCTTCCTCACATCCCTGCTTCTCCACTCACTTCCTCACATCCCTGCTTCACCACTCACTTCCTCACATCCCTGCTTCCCCACTCACTTCCTCACATCCCTGCTTCCCCGCTCACTTCCTCACATCCCTGCTTCCCCGCTCACTTCCTCACATCCCTGCTTCACCACTCACTTCCTCACATCCCTGCTTCACCACTCACTTCCTCACATCCCTGCTTCTCCACTCACTTCCTCACATCCCTGCTTCTCCACTCACTTCCTCACATCCCTGCTTCCCCACTCACTTCCTCACATCCCTGCTTCCCCACTCACTTCCTCACATCCCTGCTTCCTCACATCCCTGCTTCTCCACTCACTTCCTCACATCCCTGATTCCCCACTCACTTCCTCACATCCCTGCTTCCTCACATCCCTGCTTCCCCACTCACTTCCTCACATCCCTGCTTCCCTACTCACTTCCTCACATCCCTGCTTCCTCACATCCCTGCTTCTCCACTCACTTCCTCACATCCCTGCTTCACCACTCACTTCCTCACATCCCTGCTTCCCCACTCACTTCCTCACATCCCTGCTTCCCCGCTCACTTCCTCACATCCCTGCTTCCCCGCTCACTTCCTCACATCCCTGCTTCACCACTCACTTCCTCACATCCCTGCTTCACCACTCACATCCCTGCTTCTCCACTCACTTCCTCACATCCCTGCTTCTCCACTCACTTCCTCACTTCCACACACACACACACACACACACACACACACACACACACACACACACACACACACACACACACACTCTCTCTATTATGGTGGTCATAGTGGGAGTTAGCCCAGTGGATCACACAACCCCTGTTTCAACCTCTTCTCTTTAGATCCTCAGTAGCACACACACACACAACCACTCATCTGATCACACACACACACACACACACACACACACACACACACACACACACACACACACACAGAGAGAGAGAGAGACCTCCCCTTTGACACAGATTCACACATACTCACACACAAGCCCTTTATCTCCCTAACCCCTGTTAGATCCTCCAAACAGCTCTGATCAGAATACTGCTGAGCCCCTCCAATGATCACAAGACCCTTTGACAGAGAGAGACCGAGGATGTAGGGTACATGATCATGCAATATGCATGGTGCGGTAGGAGCGTGGGATGCTAAAACGCTACATAGCTAAATCTCACCGCATACTGAACACTATTAGAAAAAAAGGTGCAATCTAGACCCTAAAATGATTCCTCGGCTGTCCCCATAGGAGAACCCTTTGAATAACCTTTTTTGGTTCCAGGTAGAACTATTTTGGGTTCCATGTAGAACCGTCTGTGTAACATGGAAGAGTATGTGTTTAGATCAGTATGTAATAAGATTTAATTGAACTACAGCATCCATCCAGGAGTTGTGGTTCTGGTCAGGTTGTTTACTGGTTATAAAAGGATGTTTTTTTACACCCTTTTTGTTGTTGCAAACAGTAAAAAATGTCTATGTGGTTGTAATCTGGTTAGCTAATGACGTCTTCTCAGCCAGAAAAACAGTTTACAACCACGTCACATGGTAAATCTTGTCCGCTGTGTTAAGCAGCAGTATCAATGTATATAGAACTATCAATAGAACTAGATACAGTGGGGTAAAATGTATTTATTGTATTTATATGTATTTAGTCAGCCACCAATTGTGCAACGACCATTGCCAACAAAGGGTATATAACATACAGTAGTTATATTTCTATACAAGAGTTATATCTCTATGCAGTAGTTATATCTCTATACAGGAGTTATATCTCTATACAGGAGTTATATCTCTATGCAGTAGTTATATCTCTATGCAGTAGTTATATCTCTATACAGGAGTTATATCTCTATGCAGTAGTTATATCTCTATACAGGAGTTATATCTCTATGCAGTAGTTATATCTCTATAAAGTAGTTATAGTGTATCTCTCTGCAGTAGTTATATCTCTAACAGTATTTATATCTCTATACAGTAGTTATAGTGTATCTCTATGCAGTAGTTATATCTCTAACAGTAGTTATGTCTTTCACATAACTGCGTCATCTACATCTTTGTCTATGAGAGAAAAATATACCACTACCCACTCTCCCCACTATGCCAGTACCCACCTCTCCCCACTATGCCAGTACCCACTCTCCCCACTATGCCAGTACCCACCTCTCCCCACTATGCCAGTACCCACCTCTCCCCACTATGCCAGTACCCACCTCTCCCCACTATGCCAGTACCCACCTCTACCCACTATACCAGTACCCACCTCTTCCCACTATGCCAGTACCCACCTCTCCCCACTATGCCAGTACCCACCTCTACCCACTATACCAGTACCCACCTCTCCCCACTATACCAATACCCACCTCTCCCCACTATGCCAGTACCCACCTCTCCCCACTATACCAGTACCCACCTCTACCCACAATACCAATACCCACCTCTCCCCTCTATGCCAGTACCCACTTCTCCCCACTATACCAGTACCCACCTCTCCCCACTACACCAGTACCCTCTTCTCCCCACTATACCAGTACCCACTGCTACCCACGAAACCAATACCCACCTCTCCCCACTATGTCATTACCCACCTCTCCCCACTATACCAGACCAGTACCCACCTCTTCCCACTATACCAGTACCCACTATACCAGTACCCACCTCTCTCCACTATACCAGTACCCACCTACTCTTCACACTAAACCATTACCCACCTCCTCTCCACACTAAACCAGTACACACCTCCTCTCCACACTAAACCAGTACCCACCTCCTCTCCACACTAAACCAGTACCCACCTCCTCTCCACACTAAACCAGTACCCACCTCCTCTTCACACTAAACCAGTACCCACCTCCTCTCCACACTAAACCAGTACCCACCTCCTCTCCACACTAAACCAGTACCCACCTCCTCTCCACACTAAACCAGTACCCACCTCCTCTCCACACTAAACCAGTCCCCACCTCCTCTCCACACTAAACCATTACCCACCTCCTCTCCACACTAAACCAGTACCCACCTCCTCTCCACACTAAACCAGTACACACCTCCTCTCCACACTAAACCAGTACCCACCTCCTCTCCACACTAAACCAGTACCCACCTCCTCTCCACACTAAACCAGTACCCACCTCCTCTCCACACTAAACCAGTACCCACCTCCTCTCCACACTAAACCAGTCCCCACCTCCTCTCCACACTAAACCAGTACCCACCTCCTCTCCACACTAAACCAGTACCCACCTCCTCTCCACACTAAACCAGTACCCACCTCCTCTCCACACTAAACCAGTACCCACCTCCTCTCCACACTAAACCAGAACCCTTCCTCTCTCCACACTAAACCATTACCCACCTCCTCTCCACACTAAACCAGTACCCACCTCCTCTCCACACTAAACCAGAACCCTTCCTCTCTCCACACTAAACTAGTACCCTCCTCCTCTCTACACTAAACCAGTACTCACCTCCTCTCCACACTAAACCAGTACCCACCTCCTCTCCACACTAAACCAGTACCCACCTCCTCTCCACACTAAACCATTACCCACCTCCTCTCCACACTAAACCAGTACCCACCTCCTCTCCACACTAAACCAGAAACCTTCCTCTCTCCACACTAAACTAGTACCCACCTCCTCTCCACACTAAACCAGTACTCACCTCCTCTCCACACTAAACCAGTACCCACCTCCTCTCCACACTAAACCAGTACCCACCTCCTCTCCACACTAAACCAGTACCCACCTCCTCTCCACACTAAACCAGTACCCACCTCCTCTCCACACTAAACCAGTACCCACCTCCTCTCTACACTAAACCAGTACCCACCTCCTCTCCACACTAAACCAGTACCCACCTCCTCTCCACACTAAACCAGTACCCACCTCCTCTCCACACTAAACCAGTCCCCACCTCCTCTCCACACTAAACCATTACCCACCTCCTCTCCACACTAAACCAGTACCCACCTCCTCTCCACACTAAACCAGTACACACCTCCTCTCCACACTAAACCAGTACCCACCTCCTCTCCACACTAAACCAGTACCCACCTCCTCTCCACACTAAACCAGTACCCACCTCCTCTCCACACTAAACCAGTACCCACCTCCTCTCCACACTAAACCAGTCCCCACCTCCTCTCCACACTAAACCAGTACCCACCTCCTCTCCACACTAAATCAGTACCCACCTCCTCTCCACACTAAACCAGTACCCACCTCCTCTCCACACTAAACCAGTACCCACCTCCTCTCCACACTAAACCAGTCCCCACCCCCTCTCCACACTAAACCATTACCCACCTCCTCTCCACACTAAACCAGTACCCACCTCCTCTCCACACTAAACCAGTACCCACCTCCTCTCCACACTAAACCAGTACCCACCTCCTCTCCACACTAAACCAGTACCCACCTCCTCTCCACACTAAACCAGGCCCCACCTCCTCTACACACTAAACCAGTACCCACCTCCTCTCCACACTAAACCAGTACCCACCTCCTCTACACACTAAACCAGTACCCACCTCCTCTCCACACTAAACCAGTACCCACCTCCTCTCCACACTAAACCAGTACCCACCTCCTCTCCACACTAAACAAGTACCCACCTCCTCTCCACACTAAACCAGTACCCACCTCCTCTCCACACTAAACCAGTACCCACCTCCTCTCCACACTAAACCAGTCCCCACCTCCTCTCCACACTAAACCAGTACCCACCTCCTCTCTACACTAAACCAGGGTCCTGCCCTGCTGTTTCCTCCACTGAACATTGATTATTCAGCAACCATAAAAATGTAATGTACAGTCGGCGGGTTTCTTCCCCAGAGGAAAGTAACTGAATGGAATACTTCCAGTTGTTGTACTGTTAATACTGTATGACCACATAGGTTACTGTGGCTGTCTGAAACTAGCCATAAATAATGCCATATACAAGAACTGAGTATACTTTGAACAAATACAGGATACCGTTCTTTTGTAGTGGGTTTGGATTTGCTCGTAGCTCTTTCAGTGTTTTACACTAACCTCTCTGCCTTTCTCTCTGTCTGTCTGTCCATCCGTCCGTCTGTTCGTCTGTCTGTAGATTCTGATTGGAGAGGTGACAACGTTCTTTGTGAAAGCGGAGGGGGCTCAGGAGAAGACCATTGTGACGGCTGACTGCTGTTACTTCAACCCCCTCCTCCGCAGGATAGTACGCTTTCTGGGTGAGCCTCGGCTATAGGTCCCACTGTACATTAGACCATATTAAACCTGGTGTATATTGGTCCTAATATATTGTGCAATATATTGGGCATGCTGCCTCACTACTGTCATTCAGCATTGAATGAAGGGTTTTTATCTCTCTCTGCCCTCTCGTCTGTCTCTCTGTTTCTCCCTTCTCCTCTCCCTCTCTTCCTATCCCTCTCTCTCTCCTCCCCCATCCTCTCCCCTCACCCTCCACCTCCTCCACCCCCGTTCTCCTCCTCCGCCCCCTCAGGCGTCTACTCCTTTGGCCTCTTCGCCACCACCATCTTCGCCAACGCAGGCCAGGTGGTGACAGGAAACCAGACCCCTCACTTCCTGTCTGCTTGCCGCCCCAACTACACAGTCTTGGGCTGCCAGTCCCCCATGCAGTACATCACAGAGCGCCGCGCCTGCACTGGGAACCCCTACCTGGTTGCGTCTGCACGCAAGTCCTTCCCCTCCAAGGACGCGGCCCTCAGCATCTACTCTGCTGTCTACACAGTGGTAGGAACTAGGGGGAAGTTAGAGGGGAAGGAATAAAGTGTGACACCGGGAAGAATAGAGATATGTTTTCTGATATCAGTGTTTTGAAGTGTGAATGTATGTTTCTGTACATTTCTATGTGCTTAGTGGAGGAAGAGGGTATATCTAGAATTTATATCTCTGTGTGTGCTTCTGTGGAGGTACTGTATATTTAGACTTTATAACTCTGTGTGTGCTTCTGTGGCGGTGATGTATATCTAGACTCTATAGCTCTGTCTGCTTCTGTGGAGGCACTGTATATTTAGACTTTATATCTCTGTGTGTGCTTCTGTGGAGGTACGGTATATCTAGACTTCATAGCTCTCTGTGTGCTTCTGTGGAGGTACTGTATATCTAGAATGTATAGCTCTGTGTGTGCTTCTGTGGAGGTACTGTGTAAGAGTGCGTGCTGGTGGCAGGGAAGTCAGGCGCAGGAGATCGAACTTGGTATAAAACGGAGCAGTTTAAAAAGTGCTCAAAAACCAAAATATACAAAATAATACAAGTGGGTACAAAACCCGTCGCACACCAGAACATATCCTGCACATAGTTTACAAACAAACAATCACCGACAAGGACAATGAGGGGGAACAGAGGGTTAAATACACACATGTAATGAATGGGATTGGAACCAGGTGTGATACAAGACAAGACATAACCAAAGGAAAATGAAAAGAGGATCAGCGATGGCTAGAAGGTCAGTCAGCGACTTCGACCGCCGAACACCGCCCGAACAAGGAGAGGGACCAACTTCGGCGGAAGTCGTGATATCCTGTATATGTAGACTTTTATAGCTCTGTGTGTGCTTCTGTGGCGGTACTGTATATCTAGAATGTATAGCTCTGCTTGCATCTTAACCTCCACCTCTGTGTGTGCTTCTGTGGAGGTACTGTATATCTAGAACGTATAGCTCTGCTTGCATCTTAACCTCCACCCCTGTGTGTGTGTGTCTGCAGAATAACTTTTAAATGAACTATTCCTTTCTGTGTGTGTGTTTCAGATGTACGTGACGCTGGTGTTCCGTACAAAGGGCACCCGGCTGACCAAGCCCACCCTGTGTCTGACCCTCCTGTCCCTGGCTGTGCTGGTGGGGGTGGTGAGGGTCACGGAGTACAGGAACCATTGGGGTGACGTCTTGGCTGGATACCTGACCGGAGGGGCCATCGCTGCCTTCCTGGTGAGAAGACTCGGGAGTAGGGGGTGGGGAGGTGGGGGTAGGGTGGCGAACGTCCTGGTTGGATACCTGACTGGGGGGGCCATCGCTATCTTCCTTGTCTGGGGACTGGGGGAGTAGAGGTGGGGATGAGGGCTATATGGGGTAGTGATGAGGGCTAGATGGGGGTAGGGGTAGTGGTGGGTGTAGGGGTGAGGGCTAGTTGTAGGGGGGGTTGATGGGGAGATGAGGGCTAGATGGGGTTAGATGTGGGTAGGGGTAGTGATGAGGGCTAGATGGGGAGATGGGAGTAGTGATGAGGGCTAGATGGGGAGATGGGGTTAGGTGTAGTGGTGGGTGTAGGGGTGGGGATGAGGGCTAGATGTGGAGATGGGGGTAGGGGCTAGATGGGGAGATGAGGGCAGTGGTGGGAGTAGAGGTGGGGATTTTTATTTTTATTTAATTTTACCTTTATTTAACTAGGCTAGATGGGGGTAGGGGTAGTGGTGAGAGTAGAGGTGGGGTTGAGGGCTAGATGGGGGTAGGAGTAGTGGTGGGAGTAGAGGTGGGGATGAGGGCTAGATGGGGGTATTGGTGGGAGTAGAGGTGGGGATGAGGGCTAGATGGGGGTAGGGGTAGTGGTGGGAGTAGTGGTGGGGATGAGGGCTAGATGGGGGTAGGGGTAGTGGTGGGAGTAGAGGTGGGGATGAGGGCTAGATGGGGGTAGGGGTAGTGGTGGGAGTAGTGGTGGGGATGAGGGCTAGATGGGGGTAGGGGTAGTGGTGGGAGTAGTGGTGGGGATGAGGGCTAGATGGGGGTAGGGGTAGTGGTGGGAGTAGTGGTGTGGATGAGGGCTAGATGGGGGTAGGGGTAGTGGTGGGAGTAGTGGTGGGGATGAGGGCTAGATGGGGGTAGGGGTAGTGGTGGGAGTAGTGGTGGGGATGAGGGCTAGATGGGGGTAGGGGTAGTGGTGGGAGTAGAGGTAGGGATGAGGGCTAAGATGGGGGTAGGGGTAGTGGTGGGAGTAGTGGTGGGGATGAGGGCTAGATGGGGGTAGGGGTTGTGGTGGGAGTAGTGGTGGGGATGAGGGCTAGATGGGGGTAGGGGTAGTGGTGGGAGTAGTGGTGGGGATGAGGGCTAGATGGGGGTAGGGGTAGTGGTGGGAGTAGTGGTGGGGATGAGGGCTAGATGGGGGTAGGGGTAGTGGTGGGAGTAGTGGTGTGGATGAGGGCTAGATGGGGGTAGGGGTAGTGGTGGGAGTAGTGGTGGGGATGAGGGCTAGATGGGGGTAGGGGTAGTGGTGGGAGTAGTGGTGGGGATGAGGGCTAGATGGGGGTAGGGGTAGTGGTGAGAGTAGAGGTGGGGTTGAGGGCTAGATGGGGGTAGGAGTAGTGGTGGGAGTAGAGGTGGGGATGAGGGCTAGATGGGGGTATTGGTGGGAGTAGAGGTGGGGATGAGGGCTAGATGGGGGTAGGGGTAGTGGTGGGAGTAGTGGTGGGGATGAGGGCTAGATGGGGGTAGGGGTAGTGGTGGGAGTAGTGGTGGGGATGAGGGCTAGATGGGGGTAGGGGTAGTGGTGGGAGTAGTGGTGGGGATGAGGGCTAGATGGGGGTAGGGGTAGTGGTGGGAGTAGTGGTGGGGATGAGGGCTAGATGGGGGTAGGGGTAGTGGTGGGAGTAGAGGTAGGGATGAGGGCTAAGATGGGGGTAGGGGTAGTGGTGGGAGTAGTGGTGGGGATGAGGGCTAGATGGGGGTAGGGGTTGTGGTGGGAGTAGTGGTGGGGATGAGGGCTAGATGGGGGTAGGGGTAGTGGCGGGAGTAGTGGTGGGGATGAGGGCTAGATGGAGGTAGGGGTAGTGGTGGGAATAGAGGTAGGGATGAGGGCTAGATGGGGGTAGGGGTAGTGGTGGGAGTAGTGGTGGGGGTGAGGGCTAGATGGGGGTAGGGGTAGTGGTGGGAGTAGTGGTTGGGATGAGGGCTAGATGGGGGTAGGGGTAGTGGTGGGAGTAGTGGTGGGGATGAGGGCTAGATGGGGGTAGGGGTAGTGGTGGGAGTAGTGGTGGGGATGAGGGCTAGATGGGGGTAGGGGTAGTGGTGGGAGTAGTGGTGGGGATGAGGGCTAGATGGGGGTAGGGGTAGTGGTGGGAGTAGAGGTAGGGATGAGGGCTAAGATGGGGGTAGGGGTAGTGGTGGGAGTAGTGGTGGGGATGAGGGGTAGATGGGGGTAGGGGTTGTGGTGGGAGTAGTGGTGGGGATGAGGGCTAGATGGGGGTAGGGGTAGTGGTGGGAATAGAGGTAGGGATGAGGGCTAGATGGGGGTAGGGGTAGTGGTGGGAGTAGTGGTGGGGGTGAGGGCTAGATGGGGGTAGGGGTAGTGGTGGGAGTAGTGGTGGGGATGAGGGCTAGATGGAGGTAGGGGTAGTGGTGGGAGTAGAGGTAGGGATGAGGGCTAGATGGGGGTAGGGGTAGTGGCGGGAGTAGTGGTGGGGATGAGGGCTAGATGGAGGTAGGGGTAGTGGTGGGAATAGAGGTAGGGATGAGGGCTAGATGGGGGTAGGGGTAGTGGTGGGAGTAGTGGTGGGGGTGAGGGCTAGATGGGGGTAGGGGTAGTGGTGGGAGTAGTGGTGGGGATGAGGGCTAGATGGAGGTAGGGGTAGTGGTGGGAGTAGAGGTAGGGATGAGGGCTAGATGGGGGTAGGGGTAGTGGTGGGAGTAGTGGTGGGGATGAGGGCTAGATGGGGGTAGGGGTGGGGATGGGGACATTACCCATTCAGTTTCAAGTTAGAGCTGCAATGTTTCAATTTACATCACTTTAAATAACTTGTCTTCAGCAGCACATTTTTACAGTCTCTCTCTCTCTCTCTCTTTCTCTCTCTCTCTCTCTCTTTCCTTCTCTCCCTACCCCTTCTCTCCCTACCCCTTCTCTCTCCATCTATCGCTCTCATTCTCTCTCTGTGTCTCTCTTTCCATCCATCCTTTCAATCTCCACCTCTCTCTACCAGGTGACATGTGTGATCAACAATTTCCAGCAGACGGCATCAGCCCTGCCCCCGCTGCCCCCCCAGCGCCCTCAGCCCCCCCACGGCATGCTACTGTCCACCCTACCTCGCGTGGAGAGTCCACTTGAAAAGTTAAGTTGCCCTCAGGTAAGGGCTGGGGGGTCACAGGGGATAGTGTTCTCATAAAATGAGCCATCCTCACATCTCTTGTAAATATGAATGTGAATTCAATTAATTCATTTGTTCATATTCATTCTTACAAGAAGGGTATTTTTTATGGATCTCTTTAGTAGAGGTCGACCAATTAATCGGAATGGCCGATTAATTAGGGCAGATATCAAGTTTTCATAACAATTGGAAATCGGTATTTTTGGGCGCCTATTTTGCCGATAATTTTTTTTATATATATTTTTTTATACCTTTATTTAACTAGGCAAGTCAGTTAAGAACACATTCTTATTTTCAATGACGGCCTAGGAACGGTGGGTTAACTGCCTTGTTCAGGGGCAGAACAACAGATTTTAACCTTGTCAGCTCGGGAGATCCAATCTTGCAACCTTACAGTTAACTAGTCCAACGCTCTAACCACCTGCCTCCCATTGCACTCCACAAGGAGCCTGCCTGTTACGCGAATGCAGTAGAAGCCAAGGTAAGTTGCTAGCTAGCATTAAACGTATCTTATAAAAAACAATCAATCAATCATAATCACTAGTTAACTACACATGGTTGATGATATTACTAGTTTATCTAGCCTGTCCTGCATTGCATATAATCGATGCAATGCTCGGGGATGATTTAACAAAAGCGCATTTGCGAAAAAAGCACAATCGTTGGGACGACTGTACCTAACCATAAACACCAATGCCTTTCTTAAAATCAATACACAGAAGTATATATTTTTAAACCTGCATATTTAGCTAAAAGAAATCCAGGTTAGCAGGCAATATTAACCAGGTGAAATTGTGTCATTTCTCTGGTGTTCATTGCATGCAGAGTCAGGGTATATGCAACAGTTTGGGCAGCCTGGCTCATTGCGAACTAATTTGCCAGAATTTTACGTAATTATGACATAACAGTGAAGGTTGTGCAATGTAACAAGAATATTTAGACTTAGGGATGCCACCCGTTAGATAAAATACCAAACGGTTCCGTATTTCACTGAAATAATAAACGTTTTGTTTTCTAAATTATAGTTTCCGGATTCGACCATATTAATGACCAAAGGCTCGTATTTCTGTGTGTTATTATGTTATAATTAAGTCTATGATTTGATAGAACAGTCTGACTGAGCGATGGTAGGCAGCAACAGGCTCGTAAGCATTCATTCAAACAGCACTTTGTGCGTTTTGCCAGCAGCCCTTCCCAAGCACAGCGCTGTTTATGACTTCAAGCCTATCGGCCTAATGGCTGGTGTAACCGATGTGAAATGGCTAGCTAGTTAGCTGGGTGTGCGCTAATAGCGTTTCAAACGTCACTTGCTCTGAGACTTAGAGTAGTTGTTCCGCTTGCTCTGCATGGGTAATGCTGCTTCGAGTGTGGCTGTTGTCGATGTGTTTCTGGTTCGAGCCCAGGTAGGGGCGAGGAGAGGGACGGAAGCTATACTGTTACACTGGCAATACTATAGTGCCTATAAGAACATCCAATAGCCAAAGGTATATGAAATACAAATGGTATAGAGAGATAGTCCTATAAATACTATATTAACTACAACCTAAAACCTCTTACCTTGGAAGTTTCATGTTAAAAGGAACCACCAACTTTCATATGTTCTCATGTTCTGAGCAAGGAACTTAAACGTTAGCTTTTTTACATGGCACATATTGCACTTTTATTTCTCCAACACTTTTTTTTTGTTTTTGCATTATTTAAACCAAATTGAACATGTTTCATTATTTATTTGAGGCTAAATACATTTTTATTGATGTATTATATTAAGTTAAAATAAGTGTTCATTCAGTATTGTTGTAATTGTCATTATTACAAATAAAGAAAATAAAAAAATCGTCAGACTAATCGGTATCGGCTTTTTGGTCCTCCAATAATCGGTATCGGCGCTGAAAAATCATAATCGGTCGACCTCTACTCTTTAGTTTATTGGTTTGGTTGCTACATGTGTTCTCTTGCCTGGTTAACCCTCATATCCCTTATGATTAACCTGGATAAATCTAATTTAAATAGATTATACTGTTCAGTAATATTATCCTCCCCTTTTCCAGCTTTATGAAACCCGATCTGTCTAAACCTTGTCCCCTCCCAACACAGACCTCTACCTCTTTAAATCTTCCAATCCCATTTGTATTATTCCCCTCAGTTACCCTGTACTTCTAATTATTTAACACATTCCTATCCTTCTTGCCTCCTAACCTTGTTCTCTCCTTCTCTCTCCCCTCCCCCAGGTTCCAAGACCGTACACTGAGATCACATGACCATCAGCCATACCTGTGTCCCGTCCCTCCCGATGTGCTCCTTCCCTCGCGGCGCTTCATCTCCAGCGAAGTCTAGACCTGCCATCCATCTCTGAGCACCACGCCCCCTGCCCCGCCCACCCTGAGGGGCGGCCCCCTCTCCGACGCTCATTCTCCACCCAGGTCTAGAACATGGAACCTAGAACCTAAATCACCCAGATCCAACCTCAAAACAACCTTACCTGGGAGGGACTACCTGGACTTGTCCAATAAGAAAGGCTTGTTTTCGTTTTCCGTTGCAAAACATTTTGCTACGGTGTGCAGTAATGAATACGACCCTGAAGTAGGTAGAAGTTTACCCTAACCATTAATACATGGTCAAATATCTTGTCATCCTTGTATGGTTAGGGTTGGGGGTAAGGGGAATCTGATCCTAGATCTGTGGTTAGCCTCCATCACCAAGGAGACGACCCAGGCCACGGCCATGGTAACCGGCTAAGTCCTCTGCGGGCTAAACGGATTTGATTGGATATGGCGTCCTTTCCCTCTGTCTGCCTCGACCTTGTTCATCAAATGTTGTTTTTTTGCCTTCTACTCTTTAGATTTTTTCCCAAGATGACCCAGTGGTGTACAAATACAAACTCACCAAAGCCAAGACTACTAAGAGCTGTGGAAGCAATTACAGTACCTTTCCCTTCGCCACAGTTCTATTGTTTTGTCTCCACTTCTCCTTTTGGGTCTCCTCTTTTTCTTCTTCTTCTACTCTACTTTAATGTACAGACAGAGAAGTCTTCTTCTACTCTACTTTCATGTACAGACAGAGAAGTCTTCTTCTACTCTACTTTCATGTACAGACAGAGAACACTAAACAGTGGTTGAACGACACAGAAAGAGGGGCACGGTGCATAAAAATAAACAAAACACAATGGAAAGATGAGATCAATATACAGTACCGGTCAAAAGTTTGTTTATTTGTACTATTTTCTACATTGTAGAATAATAGTGAAGACATCAAAACTATAAAATAACACATATGGAATCATGTAGCAACCAAAAAAGTTAATATTTTATATTTGAGATTCTTCAAAGTAGCCACCATTTACGTTGATGACAGCTTTGCACACTCTTGGCATTCTCTCAATCAGCTTCACCTGGAATGCTTTTCCAACAGTCTTGAAGGAGTTCCCACATACGCTGAACACTTGTTGGCTGCTTTTTCCTTCACTCTGCGGTCCAACTCATCCCAAACCATCTCAATTGGGCTGAGGCCAGGTGAGTGTGGAGGCCAGGTCATCTGATTTAGCCCTACACCACTCTCCTTCTTGGTCAAATAGGCCTTACACAGCCTGGAGGTGTGTTGGGTCATTGTGCTGTTGAAAATCAGCAATGGCGTATCGCTGCAGAATGCTGTGGTAGCCATGCTGGTTAAGTGTGCCTTGAATTGTAAGTAAATGACTGACAGTGTCACCAGCAAAGCAGTGTCACCCCACACCATCACACCATCTCTTCCATGCTTCACAGTGGGAACCACACATGCAGAGATCAAAAATCTCAAATTTGGACTCATCAGACCAAAGGACAAATTGGTCTAATGTCCATTGCTCATATTTCTTGGCCCAAGCAAGTCTCTTCTTCTTATTGGTGTCCTTTAGTAATGGTTTCTTTGCAGCAATTCGACCATGAAGCACTGATACACTCAGTCTCCTCTGAACAGTTGATGTTGAGATGTGTCTGTTACTTGAACTCTGTGAAGCATATATTTGGGCTACAATTTCTGAGGCTGGTAACTCTAATGAACTTATTCTCTGCAGCAGAGGTAACTCTTGTTCTTCCTTTCCTGTGGCGGTCCTCATGAGAGCAAGTTTCATCACAGCGCTTGGTGGTTTTTGCGACTCCACTTGAAGAAACTTTCAAAGTTCTCGAAATGTTCCATATTGACTGACCTTCATGTCTTAAAGTAATGATGGACTGTCATTTCTCTTTGCTTATTTGAGCTGTTCTTGCTATAATATGGACTTGGTCTTTTACCAAATAGGGCTATCTTCTGTATGCCACCCCTCACTTGTCACAACACAACTGATTCGCCTCAAACGCATTAAAAAGGAAAGAAATTCCACAAATTAACTTTTAACAAGGCACACCTGTTAATTGAAATGCATTCCAGGTGACTACCTCATGAAGCTGGTTGAGAGAATGTCAAGAGTGTGCAAGGCTGTCATCAAGTCAAAGGGTGGCTACTTTGAATAATCTCAAATATAAAATATATTTTAATTTGTTTAAAACTTTTCTGGTTACTACATGATTCCATATTTGTTATTCCATAGTTTTGATGTCTTCACTATTATTCTACAATGTAGAAAATAGTAAAAATAAAGAAAAACCCTTGAATGAGTATGTGTGTCCAAACTTTTGACTGGTACTGTAAGTCCTCAGTGACTGAACGATGGAATCAAAGGAGCTGTTTGTAAAACTCAGGAAAAATAACCAGGACAAAGGAATAAGAACAGTTAAGAAGATATTTTAAATATTTGTATGTGATGAATGAAGATGCACTTTTGCAAATGATGGTGATGGCGCAGTTTAACTACCAGAGGCTTATATGCTTATATATGATTAAGTATATGTTGTGTATTTTGTGTTTTGAGAGATATTTAGTTTAGTTAAATACTAGTCTCTCCTCTGCTGTAGCTTCACACTATAGTAATGTGATGTTGTTTTCCCTCACCTGACAAGGAGTAACATTCAACTGGATATACTGTAACAACATGTGATTACATGACTGTTATTATACAGGTGGATACAAATGTTACAAAACATACATTAATAGCTCAAACAACCCTCAAGACGTCACGAGGCAACAGCCCAGTTACTAACACCCAATAACTTTCCTACATTCTGGAATATACATTTGATATATTTCTTTAAATATACATTCATTATCACTACTGAAGTGGACTGGCTACCTGTCATTCATTATCACTACTGAAGTGAACTGGCTACCTGTCATTCATTATCACTGTTGAAGTGGACTGGCTACCTGTCATTCATTATCACTACTGAAGTGGACTGGCTACCTGTCATTCATTATCACTACTGAAGTGAACTGGCTACCTGTCATTCATTATCACTGTTGAAGTGGACTGGCTACCTGTCATTCATTATCACTACTGAAGTGGACTGGCTACCTGTCGCTCATTATCACTGTTGAAGTGGACTGGCTACCTGTCATTCATTATCACTACTGAAGTGGACTGGCTACCTGTCATTCATTATCACTGTTGAAGTGGACTGGCTACCTGTCATTCAATATCACTGTTGAAGTGGACTGGCTACCTGTCATTCATTATCACTATTGAAGTGGACTGGCTACCTGTCATTCATTATCACTGTTGAAGTGGACTGGCTACCTGTCGTTCATTATCACTGTTGAAGTGGACTGGCTACCTGTCATTCATTATCACTATTGAAGTGGACTGGCTACCTGTCATTCATTATCACTATTGAAGTGGACTGGCTACCTGTCATTCATTATCACTGTTGAAGTGGACTGGCTACCTGTCATTCATTATCACTGTTGAAGTGGACTGGCTACCTGTCATTCATTATCACTGTTGAAGTGGACTGGCTACCTGTCATTCATTATCACTATTGAAGTGGACTGGCTACCTGTCATTCATAATCAATATTGAAGTGGACTGGCTACCTGTCGTTCATTATCACTATTGAAGTGGACTGGCTACCTGTCATTCATTATCACTATTGAAGTGGACTGGCTACCTGTCGTTCATTATCACTGTTGAAGTGGACTGGCTACCTGTCATTCATTATCACTGTTGAAGTGGACTGGCTACCTGTCATTCATTATCACTGTTGAAGTGGACTGGCTACCTGTCATTCATTATCACTGTTGAAGTGGACTGGCTACCTGTCATTCATTATCACTGTTGAAGTGGACTGGCTACCTGTCATTCATTATCACTGTTGAAGTGGACTGGCTACCTGTCATTCATTATCACTGTTGAAGTGGACTGGCTACCTGTCATTCATTATCACTATTGAAGTGGACTGGCTACCTGTCATTCATAATCAATATTGAAGTGGACTGGCTACCTGTCGTTCATTATCACTATTGAAGTGGACTGGCTACCTGTCATTCATTATCACTATTGAAGTGGACTGGCTACCTGTCGTTCATTATCACTGTTGAAGTGGACTGGCTACCTGTCATTCATTATCACTGTTGAAGTGGACTGGCTACCTGTCATTCATTATCACTGTTGAAGTGGACTGGCTACCTGTCATTCATTATCACTGTTGAAGTGGACTGGCTACCTGTCATTCATTATCACTGTTGAAGTGGACTGGCTACCTGTCATTCATTATCACTATTGAAGTGGACTGGCTACCTGTCATTCATTATCACTATTGAAGTGGACTGGCTACCTGTCATTCATTATCACTGTTGAAGTGGACTGGCTACCTGTCATTCATTATCACTGTTGAAGTGGACTGGCTACCTGTCGTTCATTATCACTGTTGAAGTGGACTTCTGTGGTTTGTTTACCTATTGATGTATTTCTAGCGTTTTTATATTTATGAAGTGAAATGTTGCTGCGAGGTCAGTGTGGTTCTCGCTTTCACTTAGCATGGCAGTTTTGCTGCTATCCATTTACACAGACCATGCCCTCTTCCTCCTGCTCCTCTTCCTCCCCATTGTCATCACTTTCCCCTTTCATACTTCTCCTTCTCCTTAATATAGCTTGAAATGCAACTATCGATCTGTTGTAACAAAAGTGAAATGGAACCATGTTCACTTGGGAGTCCAGGCTTCTCTTCAACCCCGTCTTTGTCAGGTCAACATCTGTACTGTGCCTCCTCTCATCCCTATTCACCACTCTATCTAGATCCCTCGTTCATTCTCTCTTTCACCTTTACCCCATTCTGTCTCCAGTCAAGTTACAACACTGGAACAAGAGTGTATCGTGTCTTAAAGGTATATAGGTTTCTTGTTGTGTTTGATTATGTTATACTGTATGTTATATCAGTCATCCTAACCAGAGCATCAAACATCCTGAAACTGTCTGTTAAGAGCAAGAGTAGCAAACATCTAACTTTAGCTGGATTGTAGCATAAAGAGAGAGAGATGAAGTGACATTCTAAAACAGACGCATTGTTAACGCACAGGCTGTACAGTCAGTGATCAACAATTAACTCAACTTGGGTGACTGACTGAAGTGTGTGTGTGTGTGTGTGTGTGTGTGTGTGTGTGTGTGTGTGTGTGTGTGTGTGTGTGTGTGTGTGTGTGTGTGTGTGTGTGTGTGTGTGTGTGTGTGTGTGTGTGTGTGTGTGTGTGTGTGAGAGAGAGAGAAAAACATAACATCCTAACTGTTAATGTGGTGATCCAAACTTTTTTTTTAGGGTTCCCTGGCTGTCATATACTCCTACCATAACTATGCAGTCATCATAACTTAGTGGTTCTTCAGGCACTCTGAGGACTCGTTGAGAACCTCTTACAAAGCTGTCTCCATGAAGACGGTGCTCATCATAATGTTGTATTCATATTAGGATGTATCCTCTATTTTGTATAGATTTGTCAGAAAAATAAATGCCTTTTGTTATACCAAGGTTGACAAGCTCTCGTTATTTTCACCGCGCTGTTGGAAGCTCTGGTTGGAAGAAAACGTATTCCTCTCACTAATTACATGTTTATATGATTAAGCCCTGAAGGTATCGTTTCTTTAAGGATTCCACTCTAACTCGTGGAGATTCCTAGTAGAATTCAGCAAAAAGAAATGTAAGGACACTGAGAAAAGCAATCCAGTACGGTGCAATGTTTCACCTAGTGTTCTATGAACATATTTCTCCCTGAATGAGAGGTGTATCTGCAGTTCCAACAACAACAGGCGAACTCCCCGCCAGTATTTTGGTAAATAGTGGAGGGATGTGACTGGAGAAATTAACTCACTCTCAAATTCCAATTCAAACGGATAGTTTTAAGCATGTTTTGAGGCTATTTGTTAACAATTGCATCTTCTTCTTCTTTTTTTTACAAATAAAGGAGACTAAAACAAGCTCATATTTTTGCTTCTGCTGGGGTTTGAAAATGTAACTAAGCTTGTGAGGCATTTATAATTCTTCAAGAATCAATGGGTGTATATTCTTATTTTAAAAGTCAAAAAATGGATGTAGCAATCGCAGTTTGCCCCTTTAAAGAAATAAAGGCACAGTTTCTCTTCTAATAAAACATGTGAGCGAATGTTGCTGTTTATTTTGGACAAATTGGTTCCAAACAAATCATTCGAAATCATGGAACGGTCAATCTCAAACTGTGAGAGTGTTCTGTTGCCACATGGTGGCGACATTTACCTCACTTGTAATTTATTGAGAGGAAAATGCACGCATCACAGTTTGATAAAAAAAAAGCTGATGTGGGTTATTAAGCATTCGTTTTGATGAATTTAGACTCAATTTGGAAATGTGATATTTGACAAAATGCTGAGAATGGGTGTTTGGAACAGCTGGCTGATATTATGTACAGCATTTTTCAAATACATTAATTGATAAGCTACAATAATTATTTTAAAATATGCAGACAGATGCAAGCTGGCATATCTACACACATCTTCTCTCTCTATCACACACAAAGTCACACACACACACACACTGAGAACTCCCAGCACTCTCTCGTAGCCCCATCATCTTCTCCGGAAATTGCCTCTCAAGCACAGTCGGAGCCCCATTAGAAAAGAGGAGTGCCATGCTGTAACCTTTTTAAAAAGACATTAGTGATGCACCTGCTTCTCTCTCTCCTACACACACTCACGTACACACACTGTCTCCCTCTCTCTCCTACACACACTCACGTACACACACTGTCTCCCTCTCTCTCTCTGTCTCCCTCTCCTCCTGTCCCTCTCTCCTATACACACTCACGTACACACACTGTCTCCCTCTCTCTCCCTCTCTCCTACACACTCACGTACACACACTGTCTCCCTCTCTCTCCTACACACACTCTCTCCCTCTCCTCCTGTCCCTCTCTCGCTCACTCTCACACACACACACACACACACTCCTATCTCCCTCTTTCTCTCTCTCCCCCTCTATCCCTCTCTCGCTCTACTCCTATGTCTCTCTCCCACCCTCCTCCCCCTCGTCTCTCCCACCCTCCTCCCCCTCTTCATGAAGTTCTCTCCATCTAATTTACACTTGACACCAAATGGGCAAAAGCTGGTTGAATCAACATTGTTTCCATACCATTTCAACCAAAACAATCTATGTGATAACGTTGAATCAACATTGTTTCCATACCATTTCAACCAAAACAATCTATGTGATAACGTTGAATCAACATTGTTTCCATACCATTTCAACCAAAACAATCTATGTGATAACGTTGAATCAACATTGTTTCCATACCATTTCAACCAAAACAATATATGTGATAACGTTGAATCAACATTGTTTCCATACCATTTCAACCAAAACAATCTATGTGATAACGTTGAATCAAAGTGGAAAACTGATTGGATTAGTAAACAGTCATCAACTTAAAGGCATTTCCTATTTTTTTACGCAACATTCAACCTAAATCCAATGACATGGTGAAATGTTTTGATTTCATGTTGAATTCACGTTAGTTGACAACTCAACCAAATGTAAATCAAAACTAGACGTTGAACATAGTGCACTACTATATACTGTATATAGCCCATTGTGGTCAAATGTAGTGCACTGTGTAGGGAATAGGGTGCCATTTTGGAGGCAGTCATAGATATCGGGTTGGCAAAGAAAAGCAGACGTGTCTACTCATCTAGCCCGTTTTATAAATGAGAGTGTGTGTGTGTATGAGTGTGTTCTGACTCCTGGTGCTATGGTGATGTCTCCTCCCTGACTCACACTCTGTATGCCTGGCACAATGCCTATGACCCTGGAGTCACAGTCTGTCTGGAGTCTGGACCCCACACACACACACTTGACACTGTATACTATCTGGACCACCATGCAACCAGGACCATTAGTATTCCTCTGCTAATGCTGTGTGTGTGTGTGTGTGTGTGTGTGTGTGTGTGTGTGTGTGTGTGTGTGTGTGTGTGTGTGTGTGTGTGTGTGTGTGTGTGTGTGTGTGTGTGTGTGTGTGTGTGTGTGTGTGTGTGTTGATCAAGTCCAAATGCAAACCACCGAACCCCAGAATACAAAGAGAGTCTACTATCTGTCGTAGTAAATTACAAATATTGGTCTTTGCCTTGCTGCAGTCGCCTGATTACCAAATAGTCTGCCTCGGACGATTATGGAGCCATTAACCGTGTGTGAGAAAGAGAGAGGCAGGCAGAGAGAGCACAAGTTGGACACGCTCTGGGCCAAGGTAAGTGGCACAGCTACCATTCCCCTTAGCAACCTAGTACAATGGTCATTATATGGAGTTGTACAGTAACTTCAATCCGACTGTCATTTAGCCTCTACGCACGTCGTTGTTGGACATCATTTGACTTTCCTCACTCTTGTTCAGTGGAAATAAGCTTGAAGAAGAAGTCCACTGGGCCTTTTGGTTTTATGCATTTTCTACAGGAGCGTGTGAGCTAGGAGTGATGGAGGGCGTGCTCTTTTTTCAGGATGGGGGTCGGAGAAGTGAGAGGGTGCAGTTCAGAATCAACCGGGAGATGACACGAGCGTTGGTTCATCCCAGAGCTTTCGGATCAGTGCTATCTGGGATCCTTGGAACGTCCCTACCGCCTAAACCATGCAAACCGCGAAAGATAAATGAATTGGGGGGCGTTTCTCGCTGATATATTTTTTATGAAAACATGGTTACTCTATGTGGTACGGACTCGAGATATTCGATCTGGGACAACGGTGGAAGTGCGATGGATGGGTGAGCTTATCACTTATTATTATGAGCTATTAAGCCTGTCATTTCGTGCCGGGTGTTGCGACATTTAGGCTACAATTCACCAGTGGCTTAGTATCGAGTTTTATTTATATTTTTGTTGGTAGGCTATTCTAAACGAAATCTATACTGAACAAAAATATAAACGCAACATGCAACAATTTCAACGATTTTACTGAGTTACAGTTCATATAAGGAAATCAGTAAATTTAAATACATTCATTAGGCCCTAATTCATGGATTTCACATGACTGGGCAGACGTGCTGTAGAACCAGGCCCAGCCAATCAGAATTTGTTTTTCCCCACAAATGGGCATGATTACAGACAGAAATACTCCTCAATTTCATCAGCTGTCAGGGTGCCTGGTCTCAGATGATCATGCAGGTCAAGAAGCCAGATGTAGAGGTCCTGGGCTGGCGTGGTTACACGTGGTCTACGGTTGCGAGGCTGGTCGGGGGGTACTGCCAATTTATCTAAAACGACGTTGGAGGCGATTTATGGTAGAGAAATTAACATTAAATTATCTGGCAACAGCTCTGGTGAACATTCCTACAGTCAGCATGCCAATTGCATGCTCCCTCAAAATGTAGACATCTGTGGCATTGTGTTGTGTGACAAAACTGCACATTTAAGAGTGGCCAGTATTGTCCCCAGCACAAGGTGCACCTGTGTAATGATCATGCTGATTAATCAGCTTCTTGATATGCCACACCTGTCAGGTGGATGGATTATCTTGGCAAAGGATAAATGCTCACTAACAGAGATGTAAACAAATGTGTGCACAAGATTAGAAAGAAATAAGCTTTTTTGTGGGTATGGGAAAATTCCGGGATCTTTTATTTCAGCTCATGAAACATGGAACCAACACTTTACATGTTACATTTATATTTTTGTTCAGTATAGATGAATAACACATTGTTTATTGATGGAAGGAAGCAGTAATATGTTGATGAATAGATAACCAAAGACAGGTCCCATTAAAAATAAACATGCACTGTCAAAACTGTCAACAATATCACAGAATATTATTCTACTGTGTTATATTGGTTAGGCTATTTTGTTGTTCTTGGAATGTTATTTAATTTCTTTATTTTAGGAATAATTAAAAGGGAAATCAGCAGTTGCTACATCATTTTATTTTACTTATAAAGTCATATGTACCAATTGATTCTTGAAGAATAGAACTTAACTTGTAAATAAATGCCTCATGAGCTTAGTTCAACTGTCGTACCCCATCAGAGCCCAAAACATGATTACAACTATCATTTTGATATCTTGCATGGTCAGTCCTTGCATCCAAAGCGAAGTCAGTGAATTTGAGAGTGGTTGCATTTCTCCAGACCCATCCCCTCAGCTTTTTACAGAAACGGACGAGGAAAGAGCTTTGTTACTGTTTCTACTGCTGATGGCTGCTTTAAGGTCTGTTACTTGAGGGGGAAATGAACAGTGTGCAGTATAAGGCTGAAAGAATCAGTTCACTGCTATTCTGAGTAGCTTACTAAATCAAATCAAATCAAATTTTATTTTGTCACATACACATGGTTAGCAGATGTTAAAGCGAGTGTAGCGAAATGCTTGTGCTTCTAGTTCCGACAATGCAGTAATAACCAACAAGTAATCTAGCTAACAATTCCAAAACTACTACCTTATAGACACAAGTGTAAGGGGATAAAGAATATGTACATAAAGATATATGAATGAGTGATGGTACAGAGCGGCATAGGCAAGATACAGTAGATGGTATTGAGTACAGTATATACATATGAGATGAGTATGTAAACAAAGTGGCATAGTTAAAGTGGCTAGTGATACATGTATTACATAAAGATGCAGTAGATGATATAGAGTACAGTATATACGTATACATATGAGATGAATAATGTAGAGTATGTTCCACTTAGAGGAACTGGTCTACCGGATGTACAGTATCTACAAACAAAGAAACCCTAATACACAATCCTCTCACGTAGACGACAAAACAGGTGCTGCTATTAACAATGGTCAGAAGGTGTCTTTATGGAATAGTCATTACTGTGTATTTAGCCTCTTCTACAAAACACCTCTTTCTTTGTCACTAAGTGACACCAAAAACTATGAGGAACAAAATGCAATACGTGTGCTACAGATTGATCACGTTGTCAATGGATCCCTGAAGTTCGAGGATAGTGACTCTGACTCCAGCATCAGTGGCTATAGGGCCTGGAGATCCCTGAAGTTCCAGGATAGTGACTCTGACTCCAGCATCAGGGGCTAGAGGGCCTGGAGGAGAGCTGATGCTGTAGACAAACAGCAGCAACATATTGACAGCAGTGCTTTTGTTCCAACAGTAATGTAGAGGAGGAATGTCCTCCTTTAATGATGAGCTTGCTGTTCTCATAGCCTACCAGTAAACACCCTCTTTGCTAGTGTCTACCACATGAGAGAGAGAGCGGAAGAGAGGGAGATAGAGAAAGAGTGCGAGCGAGAGGTAGAAAGCTATAAGCCAGGTAATGAGGGATATAGTGTCAGAATACTTGACGTGTCGGACTTGTTTTGGCACTTCCTGTCAATGACGATGAGAGGGGAAGTAGACAGACAGGAAGAAGGTTGGTGCGAGTTTTGACAGAGTGGGACTCTCTCTCATTTCCTCTATTCAAGGTGCAGGTTACACCATGTGATTGATGGGCTGGTAGAGAGAATATCAGTCAATAAAGATATAAACCTTAAATTCAACAGTAGAGGTAGAGAGAGTGTGTGTGAGAGAGAGGAGTAAACTCAATGTTTGTAAACCAGCCCTGAGTTCTCCACAGGGAGCTGTCCATGGTGCTGATACATTCAATCTCTCCCTCTCCTCTTCCCCCCTTTTTCCTCTTCTACTCCCAGCTGTTGATTGACATCCACTGCCTCTAATTAGAAAGTGAGAGTGTGGTTGAGTCATGCTGACTGCCTTATTCGCAATGGGACAGGCAGAGAGAGGAGGTAGAGAGCAGGAGGGAGGGAGGCAGGAAGAGAGGAAAATAAAATGGGGAGAGAGGACGAGAGAGAGAGAGAATGAGACAGGCAGGCAGGGAGAGAGAGGGCTACAGTAGGTTAAAAGCTTGTTTGATACTGTTTACCAGTTCACTTCAAGCACCAATTTATGTATTTCTTTGTGTACAGTGCATGTTATTGTTTGTTTTCTAATCCAACACTTTTCTTTCCCAGGCCACCATTTTCACAGATGTCTTCGGCCCCTTCCCTCCCTCCCTCTCATCTGTCATTCTACGGGTGAAGAAGAGGAGAGAATGATAGAGGGAAGAAGACAGGATGGAGGGAGGAGTTTATACCCGGTGCTCCCGTCTCGACCACGGGTATTCTTGGGTTGATAATACAGATGTCGATGTTATTGCTTGAGAATACGCGTAGCCGAGTGGAAGCTATTGCATCGACAATTGACCTATAATCATTCCAACAAAAATACTATTTTATTTTTTATGGACAAGGTATATTCCCTTTCTATTTTTTTTTCTCGCTTTATTTATCAATTGTGTTGGAAAGACAGGAAAGATAGGGGAAGGGTCAACGGGCAGTGGGCCGGATTCAAAGCCACGCTGTCTCTGGCATGCATGCCATGTCAGCGGCTGCTGGACGACACAGGCCACTCACTTCCTATATACATTTTTCACCTATATAGTATAGTGCCCAATCAACTCCTTGACAAGTGTGTAGGGATAAAGAGGAACCTTGTATTTTCACCTGTGCTGGTCCATGACAACACTACCACCACCCTGTGACTCCCCCCCTCTCTCTCCCATCACTATTTACATAACCACATGCTACAACTGAGTGGGACTTTGACGTCTGCAGCGACAGCTAGAGACGGTAACACATGAAGACATGTTAAGGCTTGCATCACAGTGGCTGACATACCATATCAGCACCAGATACTGTAGACTGATCTAGGACCAGCTTTCCCTCCCAAGGATAAAACTAACCTTAGATCAGTGTCTAGGGACAACTTTAAGGACTACATTGCGGTGGCTGACATACCATATCAGCACCAGATACTGTAGACTGATCTAGGACCAGCTTTCCCTCCCAAGGCTAAAACTAACCTTAGATCAGTGTCTAGGGACAACTTTAAGGACTACTTGCTGTTGGCTGACGTTTCAGCTCCAGATAGAAGTTGCCCTTAGGCACAGATTTAGGATCAATTCACCCTCCCCAAATCCTAACCTAAACCACTTCTGGTGAAAATGCCCAAATTGACCTGTGTCACTCTACTCCAACATCCATCTCACCAAGGGATCTGGGGAATATTTTGATAGCCTGGCCCCGGTTAAACTAGACTGAATTCTGCGCTCACAATGAAACACTGTTCAGTCTGGTCTACCCAGGCTACTACATTGTCAAGGCTTGGGTGTATTCATTAGTGCACACTGTAGCAAAATGTTTTGAAACTCTAAACTTTTGTAACAAAAACAAGAGTTTCTTATTGGACAAGTTCAGGTATGTCCCTCAATGTTTCAGAGTGTTGGCTTTCGTTTGGTTCATAATAAATACACCCCCTAACTGATGAATGGTTGCAGATTGGCATTCTCTAGAGGTGTTGGGGGAAAATGTATTGAAATACATTTTAGTACATTATTATTGTTAATGTATTTCCAATAAATCAACGTTAGCTTTCCTTGTATATTTAGTCATTGGCATTGTTTTGTAATAATAATTTAACTTGCAGAGCTTTTCATTACAGTTCATCTCAAAGCGCATAAAAAAGCTAAACTAAATTCAAATTCAGATGGTAGAGATGGACATCGAATGTCTCCATTTGGCTTCTGGTGAAAGGCTGGGAGTTGAGGCCGTTTGGCTTGGAAAGGCAGTGTAGCTTCAGCAGACGGGGCATCGATGGTACAGCCAGAGAGAAACAAACCGGCCCGGAGCTCTTCATCAGTGCACCACATCTGCGTCTCTGATGGCCAGTTCCTCTATAGGACCCACTCCTCCATTGCCAAACTTGTAGCACCCACCTGGGTGATGCCACGGCAGCTGAAAAGTGCACGAAAAAGCACTACATTTTGGCAGTGGTTAAGGACATTCCCAAGCCTCTTCTGCAATCTCTAGACACAGCATGCAGTACTTGTTGTCATTCTTCCTAACAGATGAAACAAAGCCGTGGCCACATTATTTGGATCCAGACAGCTATAAGCCAAAAGGGTAGACTTTTTATCCCAATTCTGCAACTCGAGTTAATACCACGACATGAAAGTGATCAAACGCCGCAAAAATATTTTAGCACAAAGCTACTGTACCTAACACCACTGTACCTAACGCCACTGACCCCAACACCACTGACCCCAACACCACTGACCCCAACACCACTGTACCTGACACCACTGTACCTAACACCACTGTACCTAACACCACTGTACCTAACGCCACTGACCCCAACACCACTGACCCCAACACCACTGTACCTGACACCACTGACCCCAACACCACTGTACCTAACACCACTGTACCCAACACCACTGTACCCAACACCACTGTACCCAACACCACTGTACCCAACACCACTGTACCTAACACCACTGTACCTAACACCACTGTACCTAACACCACTGTACCTAACACCACTGACCACTGTACCCAACACCACTGTACCCAACACCACTGTACCCAACACCACTGTACCCAACACCACTGTACCCAACACCACTGTACCCAACACCACTGTACCCAACACCACTGTACCCAACACCACTGTACATGTACATAACACCACTGTACCTAACACCACTGTACCTAACACCACTGTACCTAACACCACTGTACCTAACACCACTGTACCTAACACCACTGTACATAACACCACTGTACATAACACCACTGTACATAACACCACTGTACATAACACCACTGTACATAACACCACTGTACATAACACCACTGTACCTAATACCACTGTACCTAATACCACTGTACATAACACCACTGTACATAACACCACTGTACATACCACTGTACCTAACACCACTGTACATAACACCACTGTACATAACACCACTGTACATAACACCACTGTACATAACACCACTGTACCCAACACCACTGTACATAACACCACTGTACCTAACACCACTGTACCTAACACCACTGTACCTAACACCACTGTACCTAACACCACTGTACCTAACACCACTGTACCTAACACCACTGTACCTAACACCACTGTACATAACACCACTGTACATAACACCACTGTACATAACACCACTGTACATAACACCACTGTACATAACACCATCAACTGTTTCTATGCCCTGTAAACATTCCTTACTAATTTGCATTGTGTTTAAATGCAGCAATTACATGCACATACATTATGCAACTTGTTGATGGTGGATGTGTAAAAGTTACTAAAATGGCAAGTTGTGTGAGCACAGCTCCAGGTGTCTAGAAACAAAATACTTGTTACCTTGGAAACGGTTGCCATGGCACCGTTGTGTGGGTTATTGGCAGCCTTGACAACAAGAGACTAGAGTGACACTTGACCTCACATGCTGAATGAGAGGAGAGATTGAGATAGGGATGGAGGGATAGAACAAACTGATAACCACTCATCATCGTGATCATAACTCATTGTCAATATCCACAGCTGAGAACCATGGGTACGCACACAATCACACAAAGGCATTGGGGCATACATACACACACGGTGCTCACGTCGGAGTTATGACGAGGAAAATGTTAAGGTTTTAGTGGTAAACTGTACCGTTTGGCGGTTTCCTCTAGCTAGCCTATTATCAGGAAATTAAACGGCATGTCTCTCCAGTAGCAACATGCTCTATATAGCTGGTTAACTCTCAGACCGTCGACACAGACACAATCATTGTGGATGTCAAAATACAACACTTTTTAATTTGTCACATTGAAAATAAAACTCATTACAATATCACAAAGGGCAACCAATTGCAAATCATTGGCAATTTACTAAAATAATCAGATCAATAATACTAATTTGGACCTACTGTTTATGTCCCATCCTACCTCTCCCTTTTAGTACGTTGTCTCTAACAAAGGAATGATGCAACATGTCTTCAGGGAGATACCGTAACCATTTCCACATTAAGAAAAAGGACCTGGCATATTCATAGAAAATATTTCAGAAACCACTTGAGAGTTTAGACTGTTCCAGAAAGCAGGATCAATGACTTAGCCAGCTAACAGTCCCAACAAAATCCAACTTGAAATCGTCATGGTATAATTGACTTGACAACCAACAACAACCCATATTCAAGTTTAGCTTTCTAAATATAAAATAAAGATATATTTAACTGCATATCAAAGTTAGCTGGCTAACTTAACAATCCTGCTTTCTGGAACACCCCACTAGGTTACTCTGCATAAACACACTCAGAGTCACACCGAATATACCCCAATGGAATGACCCAACACTATGGTATTGCTGTACACTGTGGTATTGTGTATCTCTGTACACAGGGGAGAGTAAAAACTAATTGTGGTAAAACCAAAACTAACCCAAGAGCAGCTACTAACTGTATAATCCTACCAGTAAGCTAGGAGCCATGACATCTGACCGCTAAAATGAAGTCTGTATGAATTAAAATGGTAATGAGTAGGGGAATAGGTTGACTTAACCAGAGTCATATATACCTCTAAGGTCACATCCCAAATGGAACCCTATTCCCTATATTGTGCACTATTTTCCACCCGAGCCCTACGGGAGCAGGTCAAAAGTAGTGCCCTACATAGGGAATGGGGTGCCATTTGGGGCGTAATCTATATAGGGCTCTGGACTGAACTATGGCTACGCAAGACAGTCTCGGTGGACGCCAGGTCACTAGTGTGGGAGATGTGCGGTGAGGTAAAGGTCAGAGGTTGCTTACCAGGCTGACTACATTGTAGGCATCTGCCAGATCTCACAACGTCTGGATAGTTGGTTCACATATCAGCTAACCACATGACACAGCAATATGATGCCCAACTGCAGTTGATGACGTGGCACGCAACTATTGGTTGATGCAATGCGACGTCTGCAATGTAGTCGGCCTGGAACGGGACCATCATCTTGAGCTGAAGACTGGCAGTGATTGGTGACAAACAGACGAGCGCCACCTCTAAATCAGCTTCCTGTTCCAACGTGAGGTCTTCCGCCCCGGTGAGCCTGGGCTACTGATTGGCTGCTTCACAAGCGTCTATCCAATCACTGTACACATCCACAGGCTCTGACAGATCTTAGAGAGTAAGGTAAGGACATGTAACTTATATACACACTCAACCTAGAAAATGTTAGCAACAGGAGATTGGAGTAAATGTGACTTGCATGCAACTGTCTAGTCATTGGTGTACTTACATTTGAGCCATTTATCAGATGCTCTTATCCAGAGCAACTTACAGTCTAACTGTGCTGTAGGCATTCCTGATGTTAAAATACCTATAAAACAGTCTTATAATAGCCAATCCCATTGGAATTGGGCATTACATCCTTAGGAAATGACCATTGCTGCAGCCTGATTGATTACGTATCAACTAGTACGGTTACATACACACTATAATGCGATTATTGTGGATAGTCAGATTAATATAATAGTTTGATTAAAAACTGCCTATATGCCCACACGTCTTGTCTCAAGAAAATGTCAAATGTTTCATACCCTCAAACACCAAGTTAGTCATACCTCATTTCAAAGTAGGCCATTATCACTGTCAATGGTGAATGGTAATTCTTCACGTTTTACTGGTGAAATGTTCAGACTGCCTGTCAATCATTTGATCTCAATCAGTTTCATGGGAATATGAATTGAGATCTTCTTGAATTACTGTTTTGTGACCAAATGGAAGCAGATGGTGTTAAAAAATGTCTTGTTATTTTGCATCAAAGCATTGCCTGAGGCGGGCACACTGTTGAGTCTTACATACAGGACTACTCAGCTTCAGATAAGAAACGACAGAAGAGGTGTTTCTGGTGTAACATTACAGGCCTGGTAAAGCAGCCTATATGCCATTATATTCAGATCTGCTATGTAAAACACGAATTACACATTGCGATCCTGCGAGACATTGACTTCGCTTTGTTCTAACGTTACTAAACGAGCACCATTGTGAGAAGTGATAATCTTCCATTTGTAATAAGTGATGAGAAGGACTATTAGTTGTCGGCTACATCTAGAGTGATTTTGAGCACTTAGAATCTTGGTGCTGAAAGGACAGTGGTCCTCGTGTCGTTCTGGGGCCCGTAGAGTTATGACCATCGTGACGGGCACACTGTGAATGTGGATCCTAGCTCTCGTTGGTGTCGTGGTAAAGGTCCATGTGGTGGATCAGTTTGTCTGCATACGCAATAGAGGGGGGCACGTTTCTGTAAACTAAGCACTCAGTAGGTCGAGTTCAAGTGCATTGTACAAGACTGTTTTGAGGACAGACGTTTTAGCGAACCCTGGTCAAGTTTTTGTCACGTCGGATTTGGCCTCTCAAAGTGGTCACGCCTCCGACCGACGGGCCTCTACACACACGCCTACAGTTCATCCTTCATGCCACCGTCAGAGAGAAAAACAAACACAGTAATACCACCATTTAGGCTACCTACCTATAGGCTGCTATAGACTACATATTGATTTAGTTTGTCATTCTATCGTTTATGGGACTTGTGGTCATTATAAATAAATAATATTTAGGCCTATCAGAGTTAATTTGACCATGCAGCCCCGTGTTCTCAATTTGAAAAATGTGAGGGAGATCCGCAAAAAAAGTATTAACATACTAACTTGAAATAAATAAATATTATTATTTTTGTATTATTACTTAGAATTAAATTACGAAACAAAATATGCCTTATTAGGCTATGCAATCATTCTACAGTGCCTTGGAATTCACTTTTAGAAACATGAGTTTGGCTGGTCTTTGGTTTGAGGATCATGCGGTGAGCTATGAAACTCTAGTCTGTTAATTTAACTTGTACTCCCATGCCCTAATCACAGTCTACACACATCTATTTTGTAACAATATCTTGGAATAAAATAGAATATATTTGAAAATGAGTTTCCCAAATGAATAGTTTACAAATGCATATAGGCCATACTTCCGTAGTGACTAGTTCAGTTGTGCTGAATATTGACAGTTGATAGACAACTTTAGTACTGTTCCAAACTTAAACTATCCTTCTTTTTAAAATGTTTAAATAGCCTGTAGAGAAATCACGTCGTCTCCAGTGCTGCAGCATGCGCTCAGGTGTTGTCCTGCTCTGTTGTGGTGTTAACAAAAGACTCTGATCGTCTCCAGTGATGTAAAATGATGTAGAATTTCATGAAATGTTTATAAAAAGCCAATTTGGTCTCATACCAAAATAAGAGATTCATGCAGTGCTTTTATTATAATGCATATCTTTTCACCCTCCTTGTCCGTGGAGGTCTGTGAATCCACCACCGTCAGGGTACTTTGTCATGTACAAAGTGAAGAAGAGTTTTTATAAAAACTGCATATGGGGTGGCAGGTAGCCTAGTGGTTAGAGCGTTGGACTAGTAACCCAAAGGTTGCAAGATCGAATCCCCGAGCTGACAAGGTAAACATCTGTCGTTCTGCAGTTTAATATCAAATTATTAGTGTGCATGTAAACACACTCAATGTGATTATGAGAACAACAGCTGTTGTGTGAGTTCAATAGACTTCAAAGGATACAGGTAATGGGGGTTTGGAACTCCTCCAGGCAAACTGTGCATGATATTATCCCAGTATTTCTGGTCCTTTCCCTGTTGGCAATACAAGAAAATCAAAAGTTTAAACAAAGTATAAAAAAATAGTTGCATCATTAAAATGTCAGAGCTACAGCCTGAGGTGCACTACCTCCTAGAGAACTACACTAACATATATAACATTACACACAAGTATGTGGATATCCCTTTGAATTAGTAGATTTGGCTATTTCAGCCACACCCGTCACTGACAGGTGTATAAAATTGAGCACACAGCCATACAATCTCCATAGACAAACAGTGGCAGTAGAATGGCCTTACAGAAGAGCTCAGTGACTTTAAAGATGGCACCGCCATAGGATTTCCAACAAGTCAGTTTGTCCAAATTCTGCCCTGCATGAACTGCCCTGGTCAACTGTCAGTGCTGTTATTGTGAAGTGAAACATCTAGGAGCAACAACAGGTCTGCCGCGAAGTGGTAGGTCACACAAGTTCACAGAACGGGACCACCGAGTGCTGAAGCGTGTAAAACCCATCTGTCCTCGGTTGCAACACTCACTACCGAGTTCCAAACTGCCTCTTGAAGCAACGTCAGCGCAATAACTGTTCGTCGGGAGCTTCATGAAATGGGTTTCCATTGCCGAGCAGCCACACAGAAGCCTAAGAGCACCATGTGCAATGCCAAGTGTCGGCTGGAGTGGTGTAAAGCACGCCGCAATTGGGACTCTGGAGCATTGGAAACACGTTCTCTGGGGTGATGAATAACACTTCACTGTCTGCAGTCCAACAGGCTAATCTGGGTTTGGTGGATGCCATGAGAACGCTACCTGCCCCAATGCATAGTGCTAACTGTAAAGTTCGGTGGAGGAGGAATAATAGTCTGGGGCTGTTTTTCCATGGTTTGTGCTAGGACCCTTAGTTCCAGTGAAGGGAAATCTTAATGCTACAGAATACAATGACAGTCTAGACGATTCTGTGCTTCCAACTTTGTGGCAACAGTTTAGGGAAGGCCCTTTCCTGTTTCAGCATGACAATGCCCCTGTGCACAAAGTGAGGTCCATACAGAAATGGTTTGTTGAGATCGGTGTGGAAAAACTTGACTGGCCTGCACAAAGCCCTGACCTCAACCCCATCGAACACCTTTAGGATGATTTGGAAAGCCGATCAAGCCAGGCCCCACAGCAATGCTCTAACATCTAGTGGAAAGCCTTTTCAAAAGAGTGTAGGCTGTTATAGCAGAAAAGGAGTGGACCAACTCTATATTAATGCCCATTGATTTTGGAATGTGTTGTTCGACAAGCAGGTGTCCACATACTTATGGTCACGTAGTGTGCTTTTGACCAGGGCACATAGGGTTCTGGTCAAAGTACGTATGGAATAGGGTGCCATTTGGGAGGTAACGTCTGTGTATGCTATCCTTGATGCAGTAAAAAATGTAAAACATTGAACAATGAAGCTTTATGCAACATATTTTTGAGTGCTAACCCATTACACCTCTTCCTTCGCGGAATTTATAGGTTTTACGCACCAGTCAAACCTTTGGAAGAGCGCGATGGTTCTCTTTTGATTTGCCATTTGGGAGATAGCCATACTGTACTTTATTTCTTTTTTCTTTAGGGAACAGATCAGCTTTAATATTGCAGATAGATTGTAGCTTCCATCAATGTATACACACACACACACACACACTATACTATAGGTCGACCGATTAATAGGTATGGCTGATTTCAAGTTTTCATTATAAAAATGGGTAATCTGCATTTTTGGATGACGATTATGGCCGATTACATTGCACTGCACGAGGAAACGTGGCAGGCTGAACACCTGTTACGCGAGTGCAGCCAAGTAGCCAAGGTAAGTTTCTAGCTAGCATTAAACTTCTTATAAAAACAATCAATCTTCACATAACCACTAGTTAACCTAGTAATATCATCAACCATGTGTAGTTTACTAGCTTGCCCTGCGTTGCATATAATCAATGCGGTGCCTGTTAATTTATCATCGAATCACAGCCTACTTCGCCAAACGGGGGATGATTTAACAAAAGCGCACTCACGAAAAAAGCACAATCATTGCAGGAATGTACCTAACCATAAACATCAATGCCTTTCTTAAAATCAATACACAGAAGTATATATATTTTTAAACCTGCATATTTAGTTATTTTTTTATTATGTTAGCAGGTAATATTAACTAGGGAAATTGTGTCACTTCTCTTGTGTTCATTGCACTCAGAGTCAAGGTATATGCAACTGTTTGGGCCGCCTGGCTCATTGCGAACTAATTTGCAAGAATTTTATATAATTATGACATAACATTGAAGGTTGTGCAATGTAACAGCAATATTAAGACTTATGGTTGCCACCCGTCTGATAAAATACGCAACGCTTCGTATTTCACTGAAATAAACGTTTTGTTTTCGAAATTATAGTTTCCGGATTTGACCATATTAATGACCAAAGACTCGTATTTGTGTTTATTATACTATAATTAAGTTTATGATTTGATACTTGATAGAGCAGTCTGACTGAGCTGTGGTAGGCAGCATCAGGCTCGTAAGCATTCATTCAGCACTTTACTGCATTTGCCAGCAGCTCTTAGCAATACTTGAATCACAGCACTGTTTATGACATCAAGCCTATCCACTCCTGAGATTAGGATGGCAATACTAATGTGCCAATTAGAACATCCAATAGACAAAGGTATATGAAATACAAATGGTATAGAGAGAAATAGTTGACACGTTATAATTCCTAATAAACTTCTTAACTGGGAATATTGAAGAACTGGGAATATTGAACCACCAGCTTTCATAGGTTCTGAGCAACGAACTTAAACGTTAGCTTTTTACATGGCACATATTGCACTTTTACTTTCTTCTCCAACACTGTGTTTTTGTATTATTTAAACCAAATTGAGCATGTTTCATTATTTATTTGAGAATCATTTTATTTTATTTCATTTATGCATTATATTAAGTTAAAATAAAATGTTCACTGTTCATTCAGTATCGTTGTAATTGTCATTATTACAAATACATTTAAAAAATTATATTTACAAAATAATAATAAATAATATATATATATATTTTTAAACGGCCGATTAATCGGTATCGGCTTTTTTGGGTCCTCCAATTATCGGTATTGAAAAATTATAAAATCGGTCGACCTCTACATGGTACCAATCAAAAGTTTGGACACCTACTCATTCCAGGGTTTTTTCTTTATTTTTCATATTTTCTACATTGTAGAATAATAGTGAAGACATCAAAACTATGAAATAACACATGGAATCATGTAGTACCCCCAAAAAAGTGTTTAAAAAATCTCATTATTTTGATTTGTTTAAGTGCCAAGAGTGTGCAACGCAAAGTGTGGCTACTTTGAAGAATCTAAAATATATTTTGATTTGTTCACTTTTTTTGGCTACCACATGATTCCATGTGTTATTTCATAGTTTTGATGTCATCACTATTATTCTACAATGTAGAAAATTTTAAAAAAATAAAAAGTATGCATATATAAACTCAGCAAAAAAAAGAAACATCCCCTTTTCAGGACCCTGCCTTTCAAAGGTAATTCGTAAAAATCCAAATAACTTCACAGAACTTCATTGTAATGGGTTTGAACACTGTTTCCCATGCTTGTTCAATGAACCATAAACAATTAATGAACATGCAGCTGTGGAACGGTCATTAAGACACTAACAGCTTACAGAAGGTAGGCAATTAAGGTCATAGTTATGAAAACTTAGGACACTAAAAGAGGCCTTTCTACCGACTCTGAAAAACACCAAAAGAAAGATGCCCAGGGTCCCTGCTCATCTGCGTGAATGTGCCTTAGGCATGCTGCAAGGAGGCATGAGGACTGCAGATGTGGCCAGGGCAATAAATTGCAATGTCTGTACTGTGAGACACCTAAGACAGCGCTACAGGGAGACAGGACAGACAGCTGATCGTCCTCGCAGTGGCAGACCACGTGTAACAACACCTGCACAGGATCGGTACATCCGAACATCACACCTGCGGGACAGGTACAGGATGACAACAACAACTGCCCGAGTTACACCAGGAACGCACAATCCATCAGTGCTCAGACTGTCTGCAATAGGCTGAGAGAGGCTAACATTGGAGTGATGGTTGCTGATAATGGGCCTCTGTACACCTATGTAGATATTCTATATATATATTTTTTTTTTAAATCAGACGTTTACAAAAATCAGACATTAACAATGTCTACACTGTATTTCTGATCAATTTGATGTTATTTTAAATGACAAAAAAAAATTTTTTCCTTAAAAAAACAAGAAAATTTCTAAGTGACCCCAAACTTCTGAACGGGAGCATATATACACTTAATATACTGTACTTTGTTACTTACATTTTCACATCACATGACTTTTCGTGATTGCAGAACGGACAGGTGAATTGAGTGTCCAAATTTCCAGTAAGCTTCTTCTTTGGGGGGGGCTTTCTCTTGGACTTGCGGCGACCCATATTAGGTAGTCTTCACGTGTACCGTAACGTTAGCTAGATAGTTGGCTAAACTCTGTGGAGCAAATGTACATCAAAAACAAATAATGCAATTTTGTAACGGAATGGATCGCAGTCGTTCAATCAACTCAACGTTTTGTAAACAATATAATCCTGCTAGCTAGCTAGGTGCATGTAGCTAGCTAGTTTAGCTACTACAACAACAACGTGTGTTGTCATAAACTCAGTCAACTCTCCAACATCTTTCCTTGCCGATTGTATAGTATCATGAAACCGAATGGTTCGTTATTAATCATGGAAAGAACAACATTATATATAATCAAGCTAGCTTCTATTATATCATTTTTCCATTAAACCATGTATTTGTTTAGCTACCTTTCCTAAGACCACACTCCGGCTTTTTAGCGAAGAAAGCAAGCAAGGAGAACCGGAAGTTCTTCTTCTTCTTTAAAGTTACGGTAAACTACACCTATTGGTGTATTGCCGCCACCTAATGTACGGAATATTGAAACAAAACACACAAACAGTCCCAGAAATCCCCAGGCACACACACAAAGATGCCTATTCTCTCCGATTTCCTCTCCGTTTGTGCTGTGTAGTTGAAAACCACAGTAATAAATGCTATAAAGTCCACCTTAGTATGCAAAATGTCATGATCCCTCTGTTAACACGGAACATATTGTTTCTACTACTACAATCACTTTTTCAACTTCACTCCTTCCACTCGTCTCAATGCCTCCAGATACATTATGGACAGCCCTTATTCTTGCCCATACGTCTCATTCACCCTAACAGGACACTTCAGAAATTCGGGTGCATGTTCACCACTACAATTGCAGCATTTAGGCTCAGCTGGCATAGAATACACCTCCCGTCCACATACACTTGGCCAAATAATTTATATTTATCACACTGCATGTGTTTGGGCATGAAGGCTCTTGCAGGAAATCCCATATAACCCAAATACACGTGAGAAGGGAGAGACTCTTCATTTAAAAAAATTAACACAATAGAATGGCTGGATGGAGTGGGTTTCCGCACCCCATCTTTCAACGCGGGTCCGTCGTTGTGCACCAACCACTTGACCCAATTCTTCCTTTTATATCCTTTGCATTTACTTCTAGCGCCACCCCAGAGATAACACTCATCGACGCCACCTCATCCAACGCATCCACAATTTTAATAGAGACTTCAAACGGATCTCCCAGGAAACAACCTCGAGCCAAAACCCCTATTCCAACCAAAAAAATACTCAGAACTAGATTTGGATTTACTAGGTTCCACTACCACTTTACTTCTCTTATTTCCTTTTGCATTCATCACTGTAATCAAATGATTCTCCTCTCCACTCGACACGCCATCTGATTCAAACAGAACATCTGCTTCCGCCATTTTTCCTCCTGCCTTCAGAACCGGATGTTAACATGAACAACTGTCGTCATCTTCTTCTTTGTCTTCTTTAAGTTTTATTGGCGAATCGCAACCAACTGATAAGTGCATACACATACACCAACTGTACAGGTGTGTGAATCCTTTCACGACCTATCTACACCACTATATTCTCTTAACTAACCCTGCATTTCTAATACTATAAAATTATTCCCTACAAATCTCACTAATCCCATCATCCCCATCCAACCTCTCTGACCCTGTCAAACAACCCCTCTTTCTACATCATACGTGTCACCAAATAATGTAACGACCCTGGGTTTATAAGCGCGGAAATCGACTCTGCCGTTTGAGCATGCTTTTGTGTCACAGTCGATAGCGCGCCGAACCTCGGGCTAGAAGGTCGAGGGTTCGAGACTTGCTCCCTGCTGTTTCATTAAATTCATTACAATAATAATACATGTTGAACCGTTTTAACAACTGTCTACTGATTGGTGGAAACGTTGCAAATATCCCGCGAGTTTTAAATTGATTGACAGCTCTAGAGCACTGGTCGACGTTCGTCTTCGAAGTCCACTCAATTAAAAGTCCATCGTGAAAACAGATGCACGACGGCGGTGAAAAAAGTCAAGGTAGCTAAAGTGGTTTAAAATAAGAGTTCATTCTAGCACACAGCATGTATGAACTGAGAAATTATGCTTACAAAAATAGCGACTGCATGAAGGTAGCTCAGACTTGCAGAGATAAGATAGTTAGAATAAACTAATTTAGCTGGCTAACTGTCGAAGTTACTATAGCCTCTTGCCTCTGCACCGGGCTGCAGTAGTGGTCCATTATTTGCTAGCGATGTCATTGTCCTTATAAAGCTGGTGAAAACGAGCTCCGTTCACAAGTTAATGGCTGTTTTGCATATCCAACAGACCTCAACTATCATTAGCTGTCAAGACTTCACCCTAGCTAGGCTAATCCTAACCAAGAGCTGAAAGGCAGGGGAAAAGGTGGGAAGGCCTACTGTATGTAATTTAGCGCTTCCATTCAACATTTTCATGACAACTTCTCCCGCTGCCCACAGATGTCAGTGGTTCAGATGGTGAAGATCGTGGGTCTGGGGGCTGTGGCCCTCACTCTCAGTGTGGAGTGGTTGGGCTGGCTCTTCTGTCGCCTCTGGCCCCGGAAAATATCCAGAGGGCCCCTGAAAGAAGTCTTCTTTTTCCCTACAGAGGTCGCCTGCACAGAGCGTCTCTTCACTCCTAACTCACCATTGTAAGTAATAGAATGCGTTCCAAATGGCACCTTTTACCAGGGCCCTGTAGTGGCCGAGTAGTGCATACTAGTGCCCTAGGGTACCACTTGGGATGCCAGTACAGTCAACATTAACTACTCACCATCATATTCATTAATAATATATCTATCCAATGTCTCTAAGAATGTGGCTGTTTTTTGATAGACTTTCTGTTGATTTGAGATGTTTTGCTATGGGATAGGAATAATGACTCAATGAGTGACTACTATACAGTAGATACACCTTCCACAGTAACTCCTTCTCTCTCCCTTTCCTCTCCCTCTTATCCTCCTCTCCTCTGCCCCCATCATCTTCCCCTGTCCCCATCATCTTCCCCTCCTCTCGCCCTCTCCCCATCCACCCCAGCCCCTGCCCCTGTCCTTTACCCCACAACATCAATACCTCCTTCACCCGTCTCCTGGTCCACATCCTGTCTGCCTCCTCCTCCTTGGACCTGTGTGTGTTCGCCTTCACCAACCTGGACCTGAGCCGGGCCATACTGGCCCTCCACACCAGGGGCATCCCCATCCGTATCCTCACTGACATGGACTACACCCTCATCACCGGCTCCCAGATAGGGGCCATCCGCAGAGCAGGTAGGCTGATGGCAGAGGCCCAATCCTAAAGCAGTTATTGGAATCTACCACCTAGCTATGTACAATCCCCCTATGCACTGACATCACTCATCTGCAAATCAGGTTGGGCCAGGGGTTCCCAAAGTTTTTCACTCAGGCCCCCCCTTCCAGCATTGGGGGACATCCCACGCGCCATGTCTATTTCTATGGGAACAAGCACTGTTCATGACACACTGTTCACCCCCCTCTTGTTGACGGGGAGAAAATGTTACAGGTTTGTTTGTTTTCTGCAATTATATACATTTTGCCTTCTCTAATATGTATTCATGTAATCTTTGTGTGACTCAAACATTACAACAAAATCTATGGGCTAAAAAACCTAGCTAAAAAATAATATAATAATAATAATGCAGAGTCTGAAGTCACTTGATCTTATTGATCAATCAATTCAGTCAATAAAGTTATTGCTGGAGAGTTATAACTAGATCCCAGAATGGTTCCTGGTTATAGCCTAATCATAATTCATGTGATTTACAATGTGGTTTTATCATGCTGCTCTGCACTCTACTTCTTCAGTGTAGTCAGTTACACACTGTCCATGCTCATAATGCATAGATAGATAGTGTGTGCATCTCAAATGGCACCCTATTCCCTATATAGTACACTACTTTTTGGTCGGAACTAGTGTAAGTGCAAGATGTGGGCAGAAAAGCTAATTGTGAATAAAACAGGTTTTTAACCAAATACTGTGATTGCTATTTGACATGTGATATAGATCAAACTCTTGGGCGGACTGTTGGAATCATAGAAATGGAATGATTTACATTAAGAAGAAAAGTGGAAAGCAAAATGTTCTTGTTTGGAACAATTGGTTGACTTAACAGAACAGCATGCGAACTAAGTGAATCTAATGGCGAGGAGGAGGAACTGCACCGCTTGAGTGACGGGGCGGAGCTTGGTGTGTGTGGGAAGCAGCCGCAAGAGGAGACAAATCACAGAGTAAACTATAAAAACAAACAAGGCTGAGATGCAAAAATATTGCATGCGACATGGATCTCTTGCGATATGGAAATATTTCGATGTGAATTCGATGAATTGGGCAGACCTACTATATAGAGAATAGGAACACATTCAGAATGCCATTTAGGAGAATAGGAACGCATTCAGAGGGATGATAGAATATGTTGCAAGCGTGGTCTGGCCCTAGTGGGCTTGCCAGCACAAGCACAGACGAGTCAGAAACCTGTGGATTTGCACATGGAATTTAGACTTGGGAGCACCAATGCAGCTCTGATAAATACATTGAATAGCACGTGGTTACATCTGTATTGTGGTTTCAAGTCCCGTGTGCTCAGGCTGTAGTTAGGCTACATTTTAATCATTTGAGGAGCGAGCATCACAAGCAAAGTAATTTTGTATCAATTTACTTCTCCCACGAGAACCATTAGCACAGGCAAATCTGATTGGGCTAGCTGTATCAAAGCCTCTGCCATAGAAACCAATGGAGCATGGCTTTGTGTCTGTGGTTGCACAACATTCACCTACACAATGCAGAAAAATCACTTGTCTCTAGCTCAACCCGTTCAAAACTAAAGACATATATTTTACCGGAGCTACACTGAACAAAATAGAAACGCATCATGCAACAATTTCAAAGATTTGACTGAGTTACAGTTCATTATAAGGAAATCAGTTAACTGAAATAAATTAGGCCCTAATCTATGGATTTCTCATGACTGGGAAAACAGATCTGTTGGTCACAGGTACCTTAAAGGTAGGGGCATAGATAAAATAAAATGACAGTATCTGGTGTGACCACCATTTGCCTCATGCAGTGCGACACATCTCCTTCACATAGAGTTGATCAGTCTATTGATTGTGGCCTGTGGAATGTTGTCCCACTCCTCTTCAATGGCTGTGCGAAGTTGCTGGATATTAACGGGAACTGGAATGTCCTGTCGTACACGTCGATCCAGAGCATCCCAAACATGCTCAATACGTGACACGTCTGGTGAGTATGCAGGCCATGGAAGAACTGGGAAATTTTCCGTATCCAGGAATTGTGTACAGATCCTTGCGACATTGGGCCGTGCATTATCATGCTGAAACATGAGGTGTTGGTGGGAGATGAATGGCATGAACATATGCCTCAGTATCTCTGTGCCTTCAAAGTGCCATCAATAAAATGCAATTGTGTTCGTTGTCTGTAGCTTATGACTGCCCATACCACAACCCCAGCGCCATCACTCTGTTCACAATGTTGACATCAGCAAACCGCTCGCCCACACGACGCCATACAGGCTTTCTGCCATCAGCCCCGTACAGTTGAAACCGGGATTCATCCGTGAATAGCACACTTCTCCAGCATGCCAGTGGCCATCGAAGGTGAGCATTTGCCCACTGAAGTTGGTTACGACGCCAAACTGCAGTCAGGTCAAGACCCTGGTGAGGACGATGAGCACACAGATGAGCTTCCCTGAAACGGTTTCTGACAATTTTTGAAGAAATTCTTCGGTTGTGCAAACCCACAGTTTCATCAGTTGTCAGGGTGACTGGTCTCAAACGATCCCACAGGTGAAGAAGCTGGATGTGGCTGGTTGGATGTACTGCCAAATTCTCTAAAACGATGTTAATGGCGGCTTATGGTAGAGAAATAAACATTACATTCTCTGGCAACAGCTCTGGTGGACATTCCTGCAGTCAGCATGCCAATTGCACGCTCCCTCAACTTGAGACATCTGTGGCATTGTGTTGTGACAAAACTGAACATTTTAGAGTGGCCTTTTATTGTTCTCAGCACAAGGTGCGCCTGTGTAATGATTATCATCTTCTTCATATGTCATGCCTGTCAGATGGATGGTTTATCTTAGCAAAGGAGAAGTGCTCACTAACAGGAATGTAAACACATTTGTGCCACATTTTTGGGAAATAAGCTTTTTGTGCCTATGAAAAATATCTAGGCTCTTTTATTTCAGCTCACGAAACATGGGACCAACACTTTACATGTTGCGTTTATATTTTTGTTTAGTATACATATTCTATTTCTAGCACGGATTTGCGGGACGCTCTTAAAGGGTTAAATACAGTGCTTGACTTGGGCAGGAGCTGAGTACTGGTACCTCAAATGTTCTACTGCTTGAGCTCACGTTCCCCTTTATAGAATATATGTTCAAAGTATTGTGGCGCTCCTCCACCTAAATAGAAACAGTACCGGCATGCAAAATGAGTACCTGAACCTATTTCAAGTCAAGCACTGGGTACACAAATAAATCATCTTTATTAAGGAACTATGAAAATAGTTCAAATAAACGCTATTTAATTAAAAAAATACAGTTTGGATCAGTTAGATTGAGTTCATTACTACTAAATACATTAACTGGGACATTTTAGATGTGCTGCAAAATTATTTATCCCATCAAGGTGTGCCACATTTTTTTTTTTTAAGAAGAAAAAAAAAGGTTGGGAACCACATTCTTAGACAGACAAATTATGAATGGCACAAGCTGTCTGTCTGTCTCTCTTTCTGCTTCTCTCTATTTGGAATCTCTGTGAGGTCCGACTCTGTGGGAGGTGTGACTCCACCACAATGCACCACAACTGTGACTGTATTCATAATATAGCATGGCCTCTCTCATCCTTTGTATTCCCCTTCCATTCCCCAGGCATCTGTGTGAGGTGTGACTCCGGCGCCGTCCACATGCACCACAAGTTCGCCGTGGTGGACGGCCGGCGCCTAATCACCGGCTCCCTGAACTGGACACTGACAGCCATCCAGAGCAACAAGGAGAACATCCTGGTCACGGAGGAACCAGATCTAGTCCTGCCCTTCATCACTGAGTTCCAGAGGCTCTGGGATGTCAATGACCCGGCTAGGAGACACCTGCCATCCATCGCTGAGAAACCTGCTAGTTTAGTACTATAGAGAGACAGAGAAACATGGCTGAAATGTTTGTATGGTGCAGTAGCTGGTGGTTACTTTTGGTACGGTGATTATGTAGAATGTTTTTTTATATTTTCCATTTGTGAGAAACCTGCTAGTTTAGTATTATGGATAGAAAGGTGTATGGTCCTTATCTGGGACAAACCTGTCCAAATAAAAACAGTATTTATATAAGTGTAGTGTGGTACATTAGGATTGGGCAGTACTGGTCAAGTACATGATGTATAATTTGGGTAGTTTTATATTTTTTTCAATCTCAGATAAACCTGCTCATCCACATCTTATCAGAGAAACCAGCTTTCTTCGTAATGTAGATAGACTGAGAGAAACATGGCTTTCATCTGTAGTAATCACTGCTTTAGACTGGTGTGGGGATGATGTAGAATGGGTAGTTTGATATTTTGTACTTGGAAGTTTATAGTTTTACATTGTTTACATTGAGGTATTTTGTTATTGTACACAATGTTGTATATATTTTAATACAAAGTCATTAGAATTGTTTTTTTGTTTTGTTTAATGTTATATTGGATAACTAAAAGATACAAAACAAATTCCTATGTTAAATGCTATATTTAAAGTAAGATTTGATTACAGTATTTAGATAAAGATAGAAATAGTGAGAATACTTAATGTTAACTCAGTCCATCCTATGGCTTATCATTAAGAACCAGACCAGTATGCCTAGTCAGAACAATTGCACTGAGAGATAAGTGGTGCATTGCAGTCACGCAGAAGATATTTGTAATGCTTCTCAGAGCACACAGCTCAAATTAAAAATCCACTCTACTGCAATATGGCAGGCCTCCTGCATCTCAATCCCCCAGAATCTGTGTCCCAAATGACAACTTATTCCCTATATAGTGCACTACTTTTGACCACAGGATCAAAAGTAGTGCACTAAATGAGTAGGGTGCCATTTGGCCTTGTGCCCAGGATCTATAGCGTACTTCCTTTTCTCATGCAGGAAGGAGCATTATTTATATGATCAGTCAGAGCCCTGGGTGGTACATGCCAGTCAGCTAGACCATACCTTTCATATTGCTCTGTATCAGCTAGACTGTACAGTATGCTAGACTGCCTTCATCACTTTGCTGTGGGGATGGACATTCAGAAGGCTGAATGAAGAATGATGCAGCATTCAGGTGCTAGTTGGAACTTCTCAGTAATACATAAGGCCCTATTCAATCAGAACTGTAATGTGGGTTGGGTATCCTCCATGATTAGATATAAATACATTCCCACGGTTTAGTTAGTGGTATAAATATATCAACATGTGTCTAATACACAGGGTTTCACCATTCTGGTAACTTTCCCCAAATTCCCCGGTTTTAAGGAAATCCTGGTAGGAGTTTTCCAGGATTTCTTATTCCCTCCTAATTCCAGGAATTTCCAACCAGGATTTGTGGAAAACCGGGGGATTTTGGTAAAGACACTGGCATTTTGAAACCCTACTCATATGCCTACATAGCACACTATCGCTGATACTAAAGCTGATTGGGGTTTTCTTTTAACTACGTTGATCCTTGTATGTATTCTCATCTATATCGATTTAATATTTAGTAATATAGGCCTGCAATATTTCAGTAACTGTTGTAGAGGAAAAGGTGGAGAATCTTGTATTTGTTTGCCTGGTTGACTATACATTCCCTCTGAACTGTAACAATGTAAACTTTGTTGAACGAGAGGGGGAGAAAATAAGAAAACAAACAATACATCAAAAAGCAACAATGTTGAAATGCACAACGCGCACCCCTGTGCGCACGGCACTCGTTAACTACCTTTGAAGTTCAGCAAACGGGCAACACTACATACAGAGGTTGCGTGAACGTGGATTCATCGCTGTGCTCTGGGTCGGTCTGTCGGTGACACTGGATTAATATAGGGAAACTTCCGCAGCCTTCCATATCGCAAAAATCTACGGAGGAACGAGCATGAGATCCGGGAGTACCGTACAGTAGGCGAGAGGAAAGAAAGACATCGAGTTGGAACGGGAGGAGGGAGTGGACGAAAAAACGATTCACACACTGGATTTGAGGTAAAGAACCCGACAGTATTTTCAGGAGCATTTCTTATGAGGTTTTGTGTTTTGGTTATTTTCTTATTTTTCATGTTGTACAGCAATGAGATATTGGCCATATGGAAGCCCGGAGATGCATCCCTTTCATGATTGTCAAACTCAAAAGTTATGGGTGTTTTTAATATTTTTTCGCAAAAGGCTACAATCAGTTTAGACTAGGACCGCTCGTGTGGTTTTGGGACAGCTGTTGCCTTCTCTATGTTAAAAGCTTTCAGCAAGTGCCTACAACCAGTATTCTCATTATTTTGTATGCCATAGGCCTACTATATCAAAGTAGAGTAGACTAGGCCTATTTGTACAGATCTATTACCGTCAACTAAATACATTTATAAAATAACGAATGCTGTTGGCCAACTTGAATTGGGAATTTATTGCCTTACTGTTTACTTTTTGAACAGTTCAACGGTTTACATTTGTATATTAGTCTTCTAGTCTATTGGCCGTACATGCATGAGATTTTAATGTTTGCGTCCCAAATGGCACTCCCTAGTGCACAACTTGAAATAGGGTGCCATTCGGGATATACATTTGGAACAGGGTGCCATTCCGCAGACAACCATAAATTGTTTGGGTCATCATATCCGGTTGGGAGGAATTAAAAGCGTCCCACCCATCACCTCAAACAAGTGACCTCCTTTACCGTTTCCATCCACATAAACAAACAAACACACCCCAGCTATGTGGTTGTGATCAGAAGTAGTGCACTCTAGACTAGGGAAAGTAGTATTTTTAGATATGCCCACTATGTACAGTGAGTGGAATGTTGCATCATGTTCTGATTCCTTCCTTCCTGCCTTCTACCACCACTGTGACTCAAGTCCCTCTTCTTCTGGGTCACATCACGTACACCTTGTCACATAGAACAATGATTCCAGCCTCAGGTTGGAACATACTGAAATAGACTTGTAATGTTCACAACTGTTAATAGTGGAATATGTCATTTTTACTTAATATACCTCAATTTTAAAGGGAAATGTGTAGTATCTTTGCTTTTGAATGTGCCTTTTGAAGGAGGGGAATATACCTGTGTGGTTTTATGATTGATAAAAAGGCCTACATTGAAATTGAATGCGTTGATATGGGTCAATTCTCCCCGTAAAAGCCACAAACATAGATGCCAACATGACCAACATGAATGCAGTCAGAATTGAGATCTAAGTGCTATTTTGGCAACAGTAACATGCACTGGTTTCTTCTAGTCGTGTTACTGTATTCAGTGTATGTGTCTGTTGGGTCTCTGTAATGCTTAGTTTTTGTTGGCCAGATTAGTTTTTATGGCCCTGGATGGTTTGTGCTGAGCTGGTTGCCAAGGAAACGGTCTTAATCAGGCAAAGAGCACTGCTCAGCTCAGTGTCCCTCATATGCTCCAGGCCAGGAGAGACAGAGAGATGGAGGAGAGCTAGAGAGAGAAGAAGTGGACATTCTGGGGTCTTTTCCATCTAAAAGGACCCATGAGCATCAACATGTGAAGTTTATAGGAGCATGTCAAATTGGGTTCCGAATCAGTCTATATTTTTGAGAAGTTGAGGCATATACACGGCCGTGAGGACACCGCGGTCTGGCTCTTTATGTGAAATGTTTTTTGGAATTCAGTCGGTGCATTTACATACTGTTGAGAGTTAGAATAATAGAATACAGAAAGTGCCATTTCCAAACTTGGTTGCTGCAGATTTCCTTTTTCCCCTCACTGACAGTCACTCAATTAACTCATGTTTGTAGAACAAAATGTAAATTGGTAAATTAGTCTAGTTAGTCTAGCCAGCTATCTAAACTTGTCGTAATCATGGCCGAACTGCCGACCGGGTGCGTGCCCCGGGCTCCTGACCTCCAGGGGGCAACCATTGATTTTGTTCGTCACTTTCACTACTTTCATATTAACCTTGCATAAGTCATGGCAAAAAAAGTAATGGTAGAATTGCAGACAATTTGCTTTAAAACAGTGACAATGTATCTCCACCCCAGAGCAAAAATGTTTTAGAATTGCAGGAAATGTTCTGTAAAACTACACAAAAAAAAGATGGTTCTGTAAAGCAAACATTTGTTTACCTTTTGTTAACAAAATACTTCTTCTGCTAACAGATCCCTCAGTATGTAATAAATGATGTTTTTTAATCCCGGTGCTGAGTGTAGCAGCTAATTGTATGGCTAATAGGCTGTGTTTGTAGATTGAATACGGTGAAGGAAGCTACAGTGAAGCACAACAATGGGCCTCAGGATCTCGTCACAGTATCTCTGTGCATTCAAATTGCCATCAATAAAATGCAATTGTGTTCATTGTCCGTAGCTTATGCCTGTCCGTATCATAATGGGCGGCAGGTAGCCTAGTGGTTAGAGCATTGGACTAGTAACAAAGGTTGCAAGATCGAATCCCCAAGCTGACAAGGTAAAAATCTGTCGTCCTGCCCCTGAACAAGACAGTTAACCCACTGTTCCTAGGCCGTCATTGAAGTAAGAATTTGTTCTTAACTGACCTGCTTGGTAAAATAAAATGGCACTCTGTTTACAACGTTGAGATCAGCAAACTGCTCGCCCACACGACGTCATACATGTGGTTTGCCAGTTGTAAGGCCGGTTGGATGTACTGACAAATTCTCAAAGAGTACGTTGGAGGTGGCTTATGGTAGAGAAATTAACATTAAATTCTCTGGCAACACAGCTGGTGGATATTCCTGCAGTCAGCATGCCAATTGCATGCCCCCTCAACTTGAGACTTCTGTGGCATTGTGTTGTGACACCACTGCACATTTTAGTGACCATTTTATTGTCCCCAGCACAAGGTGCACCTGTGTAATGATCATGCCGTTTTAATCAGCTTTTTGATTTGCCACAGCTGTCAGGTGGATGGATTATCTTGGCAAAGGAGACATGCTCACGAACAGGGATGTAAACATATTTGTGCACTACATTTGAGAGAAATAAGCTTTTTGTGTGTTTGAACAATTTTCTTGGATCTTTTATTTCAGGGACCAACACTACATTTTGCGTTTAGATTTTTGTTCAGTGTGTATTTAGTGAACTCTAAGTTTAAGAAACATTTCCCTTTGCCTTAATTCTGTTAACAAAAACCCACATATCTTTAATATATATCTAATGTCTCTCCATTATTAGGGGGGAGGATAATGAATGTTCACAAATGTAACAAGTGAAGGTATAGCCATCAATTAGTATTTTTACTGATAGCAATTTTGTTTGTGAAACTCAATTCCATTACCAAATCTGGAATTGGCTACAATGCGGGAAATCATAGTATTCACAAACTACAGTTGGGTTCACAAGTTTGCACAGCAGAGGGCAGTAAAGAAAAGTACAGTGAAGAAATAGAGTAGATCAGACTAGAGTTGAGTACACTAATGTACTGTACTCTTCTGCTGAACTCTACTCTACTCTATTCTACTGGTCTGCTGTGCTTTACTTTGATGTCCAAACTTGTGAAACATAGGCGTCTGTGATTGGTTCTGATTTGGTCCGGACCAATCAAATTTGCTGCTGTTTGGGGACAGAGCCCGTTAAAATAATAGCCATGTGTGTAGAATAATACCCAAGGAGGATATTTCATATTTATACCTAAGATACATCACCATGAAGAGAATGACGTTCATATCCATGATTATCCATTTCTGTGTAGTACATATCAGAGACCCATGATGAAATTCTGTTACCGGGTAGTAAGTAGACTCCACTTACTGTAGTTCAATAACCAAAATATATATATTTCTCAAGTCAATGTGTCATGTTATCGGTGACACGCCATTCTTTCTGCAGACATTGTTGAATCTTTATTTAGAGCAGATGTTTTTTAGAAAACGTGGACACAAACTATTCTTTTACCACACTTTGCATCTGCACAGTTCTTCCAGTGAATGTGTTTTTGTCTTCTATTATTGAAAGTAGTCCTTGTGCATAGAGTTGTATGGTTTGTTCAACTTTGAAATCAATGGTTTTTGTTTGGCATACATTTGACTGTGGAATTACCCTTGGCTTTTTATTCATACTGCAGGACAGGACTATAGCGACGGGGGACGGGGTACTCTGGCTTTCATTCACGATGCAGGAAAATAGAGAGGGCTAGCGAGAGTTATGGAGGGAACCTGCTGACTCACAACATTGTCATAAATTCACCCTGATGATCACATAGTCCAGTCCAATGACTGATCAAATATTGAATAGTTTTATAAAGTACAGTTGATGTCAGAAGTTTACATACACCTTAGCCAAATGCATTTAAACAGTTTTTCACAATTCCTGACATTTAATTCTAATAAAAATTATGTCTTAGGTCAGTTAGGATCACCACTTTATTTTAAGAATGTGAAATGTCAGAATAATAGGAGAGTGATTTATTTCAGCTTTTATTTCTTTCATCACATTCCCAGTGGGTCAAAAGTTGGCATACACTCAATTAGTATTTGGTGGCATTGCCTTTAAATTGTTTAACTTGAGTCAAATGTTTCAGTTAGCATTCCACAAGCTTCCCACAATAAGTTGGGTGAATTTTGGCCCATTCCTCCTGACAGAGCTGGTGTAACTGAGTCAGGTTTGTAGGCCTCCTTGCTCGCGCACACTTTTTCAGTTCTGTCCACAAATTGTCTATAGGATTGAGGTCAGGGCTTTGTGATGGCCACTCCAATAACTTGACTTTCTTGTCCTTAAGCCATTTCACCACAACTTTGGAAGTATGCTTGGGGTCATTGTCCATTTGGAAGACCCATTTGTGACCAAGCTTTAACTTCCTGACTGATGTCTTGAGATGTTGCTTCAATATATCCACATGACTGTCTTTCCTCATGATGCCATCTATTTTATGAAGTGCACCAGTCCTTCCTGCAGCAAAGCACCCCCACAACATGATGCGGCCACCCCCGTGCTTCACGATTGGGATGGTGTTCTTCAGGTTGCAAGCCTCCCCCTTTTTCCTCCAAACATAACGATGGTCATTCTGGCCAAACAGTTCTATTTTTGTTTTATCAGACCAGAGGACATTTCTCCAAAAAGTACAATCTTTGTCCCCATAGTCTGGATTTTTATGGTGGTTTTGGAGCAGTGGCTTTTTCCTTGCTGAGTGGCCTTTCAGGTTATGTTGATATAGGACTCGATTTACTGTGCATATAGATACTTTTGTACGTGTTTCCTCCAGCATCTTCACAAGGTCCTTTGCTGTTGTTCTGGGATTGATTTGCACTTTTCGCACCAAAGTACGTTCCTCTCTAGGAGACAGAAAGCGTCTCCTTCCTGAGCGGCCTGACGGCTGCGTGGTCCCATGGTGTTTATACTTGCGTACCATTGTTTGTACAGATGAACGTGGTACCTTCAGGCATTTGGAAATTGCTCCCAAGGATGAACCAGACTTGTGGAGGCCTACAATTGTTTTCTGAGGTGTTGGCTGATTTCTTTTGATTTTCCCATGATGTCAAGCAAAGAGGCACTGAGTTTGAAGGTATGCCTTGAAATTAGAGGTCGACCGATTAATTGGGATGGCTGATTATTTAGGTCCGATTTCAAGTTTTCATAACAATCGGAAATCGGTATTTTTGGGCGCCGATTTAAAAAAATATATATATATTTTATTTATATATATATAATCTATATATATTTTTTTTATATTTTTTATACCTTTTAACCAGGCCAGTCGGTTTAAGAACACATTCTTACTTTCAATGATGGCCTAGGAACGTGGGTTAACTGCCTCGTTCAGGGGCAGAACGACAGATTTTCTTCGAGGGTGGCTGTTGTCGTTGTGTTCCTGGTTCGAGCCCAGGGAGGAGCGAGGAGAGGGACGGAAGCTATACTGTTACACTGGCAATACTAAAGTGCCTATAAGAACATCCAATAGTCAAAGGTTAATGAAATACAAATGGTAAAGAGGGAAATGGTCCTATAATTCCTATAATAACTACAACCTAAAACTTATTTCCTGGGAATATTGAAGACTCATATTAAAAGGAACCACCAGCTTTCATATGTTCTCATGTTCTGAGCAAGGAACTGAAACGTTAGCTTTCTTACATAGCACATATTGCACTTTTACTTTCTTCTCCAACACTTTGTTTTTGCATTATTTAAACCAAATTGAACATGTTTCATTATTTACTTGAGGCTAATTTTATTTTATTTTTGTGTTATATTAAGTTGTCATTATTACAAATAAATAAATAAAAAATCAGCCGACTAATCGGTATCTGCTTTTTTGGTCCTCCAATAATCGGTATCGGCGTTGAAAAATCATAATCGGTCGACCTCTACTTGAAATGCATCCACAGGTACACCTCCAATTGACTCAAATTATGTCAATTAGCCTATTAGAAGCTTCTAAAGCCTTGACATAATTTTCTGGAATTTTCCAAGCTGTTTAAAGGCACAGTCAACTTTAGTGTATGTAAACTTCTGACCCACTGGAATTGTGATACAGTGAATGATAAATGAAATAATCTGTCTATAAACAATTGTTGGGAAAATTGCTTGTCATGCACAAAGTAGATGTCCTAACCGACTTGCCAAAACTATAGTTTGTTAACAAGAAATTTGTGGAGTGGTTGAAAAACAAGTTTTAATGACTCCAACCTAAGTGTATGTAAACTTCTGTCTTCAACTGTATGTGGGTGGGGTGAGGCCTAAACAATATGACCATTTGAAATTGCACAACTCAATTGGCCTCTGGGTCACCATAATCATAACGTTATTTAACTGGTGGTTCGTTACAGGACCGTTTCCGTGGAGCTAAACGTTATAACGGTGTGTGTCGTACTGAACGCACCCCTGGTCTAGGAGTTGCACTGCTTCAACTGTTTCCTCCTCTCCGCTCCTAGATGGCGCTGGCGAGCGACCCCGGTGCCGGCCAGCAGCAGACCCAGGCCCAGAAGGATGCCGCGGACCAGAACTTTGACTACATGTTCAAGCTGCTGATCATCGGCAACAGCAGCGTGGGGAAGACCAGCTTACTCTTCCGCTACGCTGATGACTCCTTTACCTCTGCCTTCGTCTCCACCGTGGGCATCGACTTCAAGGTTAAGACTGTCTACCGCAACGAGAAGAGGGTCAAGCTACAGATCTGGGTAAGATGGGGTTTGATTTTGATTCATTAGGATCCCCGTTAGCCGACGCCAATGGTGACAGCTAGTCTTACTGGAAAAAGACAATACTTTACAAAATATATACATTTAAAAACATGAACATGTAGTGTGTGTGCATCTGTCACTTCCACAGACATGTCAGTACATGCGCACAACCAGTAGGGCACATGTCAGTACGTACGCACAACCAGTAGGGCGCATGTCAGTACGTACGCACAACCAGTAGGGCGCATGTCAGTACGTACGCACAACCAGTAGGGCGCATGTCAGTACGTACGCACAACCAGTAGGGCGCATGTCAGTACGTACGCACAACCAGTAGGGCGCATGTCAGTACGTACGCACAACCAGTAGGGCGCATGTCAGTACGTACGCACAACCAGTAGGGCGCATGTCAGTACGTACGCACAACCAGTAGGGCGCATGTCAGTACGTACGCACAACCAGTAGGGCGCATGTCAGTACGTACGCACAACCAGTAGGGCGCATGTCAGTACGTACGCACAACCAGTAGGGCGCATGTCAGTACGTACGCACAACCAGTAGGGCGCATGTCAGTACGTACGCACAACCAGTAGGGCGCATGTCAGTACGTACGCACAACCAGTAGGGCGCATGTCAGTACGTACGCACAACCAGTAGGGCGCATGTCAGTACGTACGCACAACCAGTAGGGCACATGTCAGTACGTACGCACAACCAGTAGGGCACATGTCAGTACGTACGCACAACCAGTAGGGCACATGTCAGTACGTACGCACAACCAGTAGGGCACATGTCAGTACGTACGCACAACCAGTAGGGCACATGTCAGTACGTACGCACAACCAGTAGGGCACATGTCAGTACGTACGCACAACCAGTAGGGCACATGTCAGTACGTACGCACAACCAGTAGGGCACATGTCAGTACGTACGCACAACCAGTAGGGCACATGTCAGTACGTACGCACAACCAGTAGGGCACATGTCAGTACGTACGCACAACCAGTAGGGCACATGTCAGTACGTACGCACAACCAGTAGGGCACATGGGAGAGAGGCGGTTTTGTTTTTTGAAACCAGGTTTGCTGTTCATTTGCGCTATATGAGAGAGGAGTTCCATGCACTCTTGGCTCTGTATAATACTGTACGTTTTCTTGAATTTATTCTGGACCTTGGGACTGTGAAAAGACCCCTGGTGGCATGTCTGCTGGGGTAAGTGTGTGTGTGTGTGTGTGTGTAAGCTGACTAGGCAAACTATTTGGAATTTCCATTGTTCTTATAAAAACACTAAGTGATGCAGTCAGTCTCTCCTCAACTCTTAGCCAAGAGAGACTGGCTGTATCGTATTTCTATTAGCCCTCTGACTACAATGACAAGCAAGACGTACCACTCTGTTCTGGGCCAGCTGCAGTTTAACTAGGTCTTTCTTTGTTTGGTGCCAGCCAGTACAGGTCATTATTTCCCTCACCAACTTTAAACATCTGCTATCTGAGCAGCTAACCGATCGCTGCAGCTGTACATAGTCCATCGGTAAATAGCCCACCCAATTTACCTACCTCATCCCCATACTGTTTTTATTTATTTACTTTTCTGCTCTTTTGCACACCAGTATCACTACCTGAACATGACCATCTGATAATTTATCACTCCAGTGTTAATCTGCAAAATTGTAATTATTCGCCTACCTCCTCATGCCTTTTGCACACAATGTATATAGACTCCTTTTTTTTCTTTTTTCTACTGTGTTATTGACTTGTTTATTGTTTACTCCAGTTGAGGTTGAAAAGCCATAGGTTTTCTCAACAACAGGTTATGGTCATTAATATCAACGGCTGCGCTGAAAACAGAACAACCACAAACTTATTTCAGCCAATTATCAGTCATTTGTGTCATTGCATTGCATGTTGCCCTTCTCTATGTAAGGATGCTGAAAGTCTACAGAGAAATAGCACTGTATCTGGTCAAACATGTTTTTTCCTAAGAGCTGGCAGCAAGGGGGTCAAAGGTTATAGGGAAGGGGTGTCAAACTTGATGGAGGGTGTGTGTGTGTGGATCCTTGTTCACATTCTTGCTTGTTAATGTGCTTTTTTTCCTGCTATGTTCACCTGGCTTGTTTTACCAGCCAGAACAAGAGAGGAAGGAGAGGGAAGTTTTTGCTAATAATTACATTCATTCTCAGATTATTTTTTTACCCTTAGGTTCCAGCAGGCTGCTCTCACTGATGGTACACTGAGTGAGCAGGATGTTTGTCCACTGAAATAACAGCTATACAGATCAGAGGGGCCCACAGTTGCTTGAAACATGGTGCCTGTTTACTGTATTATGTACAAGTATCTGAAATGGCACCCTATTCCCTCATTCACTACTTTTGACCTGGGCCCATGTAGTGCACTATATGGGGAATAGGGTGCCATTTTGGACACAGACGTTAACCACACTTGACGTTGAACATCATCCCTGGACGTCCACTTCATAAAAGATGCAGAAGGCTGTGCTGCTGTCTCTGCTTTCTAATATGCTCACAGTGCAATCTGACACCCAGTACATTTGGGTCATTTAGCAGACTCTCTTATCCAGAGCGACTTGCAGGAGGAACTAGGGATAAGTACATGTTTCACCTAGTCAGCTCAGGGATTCGAACCAGCAAGCTTTCGGTTACTGGCCCAACGTTCTTGACTGCTAGGCTACTTGCCGCCCTATACATGCCTGTTACAATATTACCGTCTGTCGGATAGGGTTCTCACAAGAAGAAGATTGGGTCTGCGCCCCAAATGGCACCCTGTTACCTATATAGTGGACTACTTTTGATAAAGAAGTGCACTATGTAGGTATAGGGAAAAGGGTGCCTAGAAGATTCTCTCACAGTAGCTTACTCACCACTACACTAAACTACTGGTCATATCTTTATGACTGCTGATATGTTGCTTTCTAGATAAACCATCCACATTAGCTTAGTTGTAATAATGATTATTCGTTGAGGTGTTATTGATAGTGGCCTGACCAGGAACAACTTCCAGGTCCTAGTTACAGCTACTATAACTAGGGCCCAGAGTTTTTCCTGCTCAGGATGGAATAACTCCTTGCCCTATAGTTGTGGGTTCTGTTAGTCAGACCGGGTTTACAGTATTCTGCAGTGGTGCCATTGTATCCTGGTGTACATAGAGGGTGTGGAAACATGAGGGCTGTCTTGACATGGATTTCCCTCCGCTCTGCTGTGCTTATGAGTTAATTATTGTCTTCTTTCCTTGTGCTGAGTAGGCTACAGTTAACCAGTTAACCCCTAATACTCCCCCACTACTCACATAAGGTATGGCACGGCCCTCATGGCTTTTGCTGGGCTGGGGCAATGTGAACCCCCATAGAAATACCTGAACTGGGGTCCCTGTTTTCAAGTCAATGAGGTCATAATGTGTGATTTAATTCCTTAAGTTATTCTATTTCCATCTGGAAGGTGCTTCTCCATCGCTGCAGGGCCTACGGCGTGTGGGCTGCAGGGCCTACGGCGTGTGGGCTGCAGGGCCTACGGCGTGTGGGCTGCAGGGCCTACGGCGTGTGGGCTGCAGGGCCTACGGCGTGTGGGCTGCAGGGCCTACGGCGTGTGGGCTGCAGGGCCTACGGCGTGTTGGTTGACAGTGTTTCTGTATGCTAGGTGAACCATGGCGGGTACTCAGCTGTATGTTGCTGCAGTAAGACCAGGCCTATTGTGTTTTGAAACTGGGGGCGTCCATTTAAGCTGTGCTGTGTGTATTTATTTAAGTGGAGGGATAGACAACATGGTACTGACTCTTTAAAACAACCGTGTGTGTGTGACAGGACACGGCGGGCCAGGAGCGTTACAGGACCATCACCACAGCCTACTACAGAGGAGCCATGGGCTTCCTGCTCATGTATGACATCACCAACCAGGACTCCTTCTACGCTGTGCAGGACTGGTGGGTCATATCCCCTTCTGGATCAATAAAGTTTATTCAATTTGACACAGACATTCACACTAACTGTGTGTGTGTGTGTGTGCACAGGACTTGTGGGTACAGTACTCCCATGGGGCTCTGCTTTCTCCCTTACCTGTTGTTGGAAAATCGTGTTAAGTCATGAAACAGCTGGAATGCAAGGGTTTTCCAACACTATTTACCTCTGAGGTTATATACAGTAACAGATACATACTATTGTTATGGAAGTCGTATATTGATTGTTGTTGTCCGGTCTCCAGGGCGACCCAGATCAAGACGTACTCGTGGGACAACGCCCAGGTGATCCTGGTGGGGAACAAGGCTGACCTGGAGGACGACAGGCTGGTACCAGCAGAGGACGGACAGAGACTGGCTGATGAACTGGGTAGGAGAGAACACACACACACACACACTGTCTGCCTCTCGCTCTCTCTCTCTCTCTCTCTCTCTCTCTCTCTCTCTCTGAGGACGGACAGAGACTGGCTGACAAGCAGGGTGGCAGAGATGCGCGCGCGCACACACACACACACACGAGTGTATATACTTGTCTGTCTCCTGTCTCTCAACCTTAAAAGACAGACTAACATTGGTATATAGACAGTACACACCCAGAAAATAAACAAATACTGTATATGAATACTTCAACATATACACTCACAGAGAATACAAAACAAGTCAGTCTTTTGCTGGGCTTGTTGCTTCTAGTAATCCTTTGTTTCCCTGTTCTCCTCCCTCTTTCTCCAGGGTTCCAATTCTTCGAGGCCAGTGCCAAAGACAACATCAACGTGAAGCAGGTGTTCGAGCGTCTCGTCGACGTCATCTGCGAGAAGATGAGCGAGAGCGTGAATGGGGAGCCCAGCCCATTGGCCAATCACAAGGGCCCCAGCCTGCAGGACACGCCCCCAGACAAGGGTGGCTGCTCCTGCTGATAACGCCTTAAACATACATACCGTATACATGCTTGTACACACACACACACACACTAAAAAATTAAATACACAACCACTCCCACACACGCTCATTGACTTGCCAGAAATCTAGCGTTGTGAATGTACTTTTGGTTTTGTATAACATTGTTGCTACTATCCCTATTACCGACTGGTTCCCCAGTCTCTTGCACTCACTTTGCTTCTAACAACAGATTTCACATCAGTCCTCTTGTTTAGAATGAGCTGATGGAATGTATTTTGCTATAGGATAAGCTTCTCGGAGTAGTGTGAAGTTTCCCCTAGACGCTGATCTTGGGTCAGTTTTACCTTTCCCCCACTAATGGTTAGGATTGGGGAGGGTAAGCTGATCCTAGATCTGTACCTAGGGGAGACTTCATCTGGGAACCTTCCCACAACCCAAGCCTAGCCTGAGAACCGTTGTTCAGCGCTGTAGTTCAGATATGTTTGATTGTGTCTTGATCATACTGCCCCCGTGTGGATATTGAATGTTACTGCAGCAATAATGGAAGCACCCACTAATAGTGTCAATAGCTCAGGTGGGTCTGCCTAATGTCAACGACAATGTAGGGCCCTGAGTTTCTCCTGGCTGCTTGGTGGAAAAACTCAAGGCCCTATACTAAGGGAGCGTCTAGAGGGCTGGCTTATGAGGCTATTGCTTAGGAATGTTCATCTGTAGCCTATACACTGTAAAACCAAAATGTCAGGTCAACTATGACTAACCAACCAACTTGCCAAAGTTTCTTGACTCAACTAGATGTTGGGGGTCAATTAAATTTCAATGCAGTCAATTCAGAAACTGAACTTCCATTTTTATTCTCATGGAGTAACGTTGAGGAGAATTTAGAATTTCAGGTTACTCCCTGCATTGGCTGAATTGAAAAGGAATTGACCCCCAACCGTGCTGGACCTTCCTGCCCTGCACTGTCCCACTAACTACTGGAACTGAATGAGCTATTAGATTCTACATCAGACATTGAATGGAAAAACGACTTACTATATTTGTGTCTGGTTTGGTTGTGTTTTATAGGTTCATGTCTTAGTGCTCAGGTCAAATGTGAAAGTCATAGCATGATTTCGTTTGATTAATGTCAGTCAATGACTGTCTGCTCAATCCCCTCGAATGAATGAAATAAAAAATGTAATGTCAATTGAATGAAGTCCGGTCAGGTGTATCTCTCCTTCTTTCATCCCAAAATATCTTCATTTGCCTACGATCAATTACAGTAACTGTTTAGTAATATGTGACTTCCTCATTCAATGGTTGTCGTAGAAACGGCTTCTAATTACTGTATACTGTAAGGTGAATGCTATGAACTCCCATGTCAGTCCACAGGTATGAATACAGTTTACTTGTTGCTGTTTGTGGTCATTTGACATAGACCTAGTAGGTCTGTCTACCTTAGACATAATCTAATGTTTCTAATCTCCCAGATGTTCCATTCATAAAAGGGGTAAGAGTAGAGTTGAGGGATAGGTTTGGTTGTGTCCCAAATGGCACCCTATTCCCTATAGGCCCTGGTCAAAAGTAGTGCACCACATAGGGAATAGGGTGCCATTTGGGTTGTTGGCAGATATTTTTTTATACAGCAGTGCTTATTGGACTTAGCGACAGGTCATAACACTTGGCTGAGTGACGTCAACGTGTGCAGGTTATGACAAACGTCTTCCTGGTCTAGAAATAAACGACGAGCCACGCAGTGAACATTGAGGGAGTGCAATACCATACCTTTGAATGAAAGGGAGTTTGAAATACCTTGTCTTCTTGAGGTTCAATAGATCCTGAAGCGCAATGTGACATAAGTTCAGCATACAGTGTATTCGGAAAGTATTCAGACCCCTTGACTTTTTCCACATTTTGTTACATTAGACTTATTATAAAATGTATTAAAAAATGTTTTTCCTTCAATCTAGACGCTACCCCATAATGACAAAGCATAAATAGGTTTAGACATTTTCGCGAATGTATTAAAAGGAACTGAAAATAATATTTACATAAATACTCAGACCCTTTACTCAGTACTTTGTTGAAGCACCTTTGGCAGCGATTACAGCCTTGAGTCTTCTTGGGTATGACACTACAAGCTTGGCACACCTGTATTTGGGGAGTTGTTTTCATTCTTCTCTGCAGATCCTCTCAAACTCTGTCAGGTTGAATGGGGAGCGTTGCTGCATAGCTATTTTTAGGTATTTTGATCTTTTTTAACCTTCATTTAACTAGGCAAGTCAGTTAAGAACACATTCTTATTTACAATGATGGCCAAACCCGGACGACGCTGGGCCAATTGTGCACCACCCTATGGGACTCCCAATCACGGCCGGTTGTGATACAGACCGGGATCAAACCAGGGTCTGTAGTGACACCTCTAGCACTGAGATGCAGTGCCTTAGCCCACTGTGGTAAGTCAATCCAGAGATGTTTGTTCAAGTCCGGGCTCTGGCTGACGTCTACGGACAATTCCTTCGACATCATGGTTTGGTGTTTGCTCTGACATGAACTGTCAGCTGTGGGACCTTATATTAACAGGTGTGTGCCTTTCCAAATCATGTCCAATCAATTGAATTAACCACAGTTGAACGCCAATCAAGTTGTCAAAACATCTCAAGGATGATCAGTGGAAATCGGATGCACCTGAGCTCAAGAGTCTCACAGCAGAGATGCTGAATACCTATGTAAACAAGGTATTTTTAAATTTTTTATTTGCAAGCATTTCTAAAAACCTGTTTTCGCTTAGTCATTATGGGGTATTGTGTGTAGATTGAGGGAATTGTTTTATTGAATCCATTTTAGAATAAGGCTGTAACGTCACAACATTCTGAAAAAGTAAATGGGTCTGAATACTTTCCGAATGCTCTGTATAGTTGTGTTTTCACCCTCTAGAGTGTGTGTGTGTGTTTTCACCCTCTAGAGTGTGTGTGTGTTTTCACCCTCTAGAGTGTGTGTTTTCACCCTCTAGAGTGTGTGTGTGTTTTCACCTTCTAGAGTGTGTGTGTGTGTTTTCACCCTCTAGAGTGTGTGTGTGTTTTCACCTTCTAGAGTGTGTGTGTGTGTTTTCACCTTCTAGAGTGTGTGTGTGTTTTCACCCTCTAGAGTGTGTGTGTGTGTGTGTTTTCACCCTCTAGAGTGTGTGTGTGTGTGTGTGTGTGTGTGTTTTCACCCTCTAGAGTGTGTGTGTGTTTTCACCCTTGAGTGTGTGTGTGTGTTTTCACCCTCTAGAGTGTGTGTGTTTTCACCCTCTAGAGTGTGTGTGTGTGTGTTTTCACCCTCTAGAGTGTGTGTGTGTGTTTTCACCCTCTAGAGTGTGTGTGTGTGTGTTTTCACCCTCTAGAGTGTGTGTGTGTGTTTTCACCCTCTAGAGTGTGTGTGTGTGTTTTCACCCTCTAGAGTGTGTGTGTGTGTTTTCACCCTCTAGAGTGTGTGTGTGTGTTTTCACCCTCTAGAGTGTGTGTGTTTTCACCCTCTAGAGTGTGTGTGTTTTCACCCTCTAGGGTATGTGTGTGTTTTCACCCTCTAGAGTGTGTGTGTGTGTTTTCACCCTCTAGAGTGTGTGTGTTTTCACCCTCTAGAGTGTGTGTGTGTGTGTGTGTGTGTTTTCACCCTCTAGAGTGTGTGTGTGTGTGTGTTTTCACCCTCGAGTGTGTGTGTGTGTTTTCACCCTCTAGAGTGTGTGTGTTTTCACCCTCTAGAGTGTGTGTGTTTTCACCCTCTAGAGTGTGTGTGTGTGTGTGTTTTCACCCTCTACAGTGTGTGTGTGTGTTTTCACCCTCTAGAGTGTGTGTGTTTTCACCCTCTAGAGTGTGTGTGTGTGTTTTCACCCTCTAGAGTGTGTGTGTGTGTTTTCACCCTCTAGAGTGTGTGTGTGTGTTTTCACCCTCTAGAGTGTGTGTGTTTTCACCCTCTAGAGTGTGTGTGTTTTCACCCTCTAGAGTGTGTGTGTGTGTTTTCACCCTCTAGAGTGTGTGTGTGTGTTTTCACCCTCTAGAGTGTGTGTGTTTTCACCCTCTAGAGTGTGTGTGTTTTCACCCTCTAGAGTATGTGTGTGTTTTCACCCTCTAGAGTATGTGTGTGTGTTTTCACCCTCTAGAGTGTGTGTGTTTTCACCCTCTAGAGTGTGTGTGTGTGTGTGTGTTTTCACCCTCTAGAGTGTGTGTGTGTGTGTGTTTTCACCCTCGAGTGTGTGTGTGTGTTTTCACCCTCTAGAGTGTGTGTGTTTTCACCCTCTAGAGTGTGTGTGTTTTCACCCTCTAGAGTGTGTGTGTGTGTGTTTTCACCCTCTACAGTGTGTGTGTGTGTTTTCACCCTCTAGAGTGTGTGTGTTTTCACCCTCTAGAGTGTGTGTGTGTGTTTTCACCCTCTAGAGTGTGTGTGTGTGTTTTCACCCTCTAGAGTGTGTGTGTGTGTGTTTTCACCCTCTAGAGTGTGTGTGTTTTCACCCTCTAGAGTGTGTGTGTTTTCACCCTCTAGAGTATGTGTGTGTTTTCACCCTCTAGAGTATGTGTGTGTTTTCACCCTCTAGAGTGTGTGTGTGTGTGTGTGTTTTCACCCTCTAGAGTGTGTGTGTGTGTGTGTGTTTTCACCCTCGAGTGTGTGTGTGTGTTTTCACCCTCTAGAGTGTGTGTGTTTTCACCCTCTAGAGTGTGTGTGTGTGTGTGTTTTCACCCTCTAGAGTGTGTGTGTTTTCACCCTCTAGAGTGTGTGTGTGTGTTTTCACCCTCTAGAGTGTGTGTGTGTGTTTTCACCCTCTAGAGTGTGTGTGTGTTTTCACCCTCTAGAGTGTGTGTGTGTGTGTTTTCACCCTCTAGAGTGTGTGTGTTTTCACCCTCTAGAGTATGTGTGTGTTTTCACCCTCTAGAGTGTGTGTGTGTGTTTTCACCCTCTAGAGTGTGTGTGTTTTCACCCTCTAGAGTGTGTGTGTTTTCACCCTCTAGAGTGTGTGTGTGTGTTTTCACCCTCTAGAGTGTGTGTGTGTGTTTTCACCCTCTAGAGTGTGTGTGTGTGTGTTTTCACCCTCTAGAGTGTGTGTGTTTTCACCCTCTAGAGTGTGTGTGTTTTCACCCTCTAGAGTATGTGTGTGTTTTCACCCTCTAGAGTGTGTGTGTGTGTTTTCACCCTCTAGAGTGTGTGTGTTTTCACCCTCTAGAGTATGTGTGTGTTTTCACCTCCGTCATAAAGTTCCCTCTAGTAGGACTTTAGCCACCAGGAAGTTGTCCTAGACTAGAAACCAATCAGTGGTGCGCTGGTCACTTCCTCCTTCCCCTCGTGTGTGTTTGTGAGACCTGTGGGGGTGGGTGAGGATAAAGGGCCAGATAGAGACGCACACTCCTCTCAAACATCAACAGTCATCACCTCAGCACAGGTAAGAGACTCAATTATTCTACTCCATTTAAAATAATACACAATACACAAACTTGAATGATATAATCATATTTGTCTGATGTGCTACATAAAAACCCCATGAAAACCAGTACTTTCTTCAGTAAATAAACTAATACTCAATGTAATAAATTTTGTGACACAGGTCACATTTGCATCTAATTTGCAACAGAAAGTCAGATCATATACATCCAGGGAAATTGTTCTATTTAACTGATACATTGTATAACAAATATTTATTGTTTTGTCTGTAAGAAGGGAGATTATTTTTGGGATTAATACATTACTTATTAACATGAACCAGGTTACTGTTGTTTGAACCTCCCTGTATCTAAGGGGAGAACTTTGCCCAATGGATGAAAGACTGGTTCACATTAAAGCTCTAACAGTCATGAGATCAAATGGCATCTTATTAATGACGTGGTAATATTTTGATGGTGCTGCTGCATTCTCATACATTAGTCATGTAACGAGAGGGAAACTGAGACTCCTGGGATGGTGTTGTTGATAAGTCACATTTAGGGCCAGTTTCATGGACACATGCTATTTAGTCCAGGACTAGACGTAAATCCTCGTCCGGGAAACTCACCCTTACCTTTGTTTTAAGAACATGTCGTCCGGTAACATTCTGCCTCTCAATCTTGTTATTTCCTGGTCACGGGGATGTTTATGGCCCTGTGGGTAGCTGGTTAAAGTTGTCAAAGTACACTAAAGACTGACGCATAAACAGCAATAAGGAACAACCTGGTCATTGTGGCAATTAAAACTAGGCTTGGTCTCATCCATTGACACTTCTCCAGTTCACGGGAAGCCAGCGAGCTACTAGAGAAGAGGGTATAAACTAATACAGGATTTGACATAACAATTCAAAACGATACGTCTGCGTGTGTTGTGGAGTCTTTCCTATGATAATAAAGTATAATAGGCTACAATAGACAACTCTGGCCAAAACAACTAGGCTTGGACTCGTCCAGAGACACTTTTCCAATTCCCACGAAAGCCAACAAGCTACTGAAGAAACAGACCATAAAGATATTATGGGGGTTGATAGCTAGGTCTCTGTATCTCATGGAGGTGTTTTCTATGCTACTGAACGTCAGTGACTGCCAGGAAGATTCTGATAAGACTCCTTGACTGTTCCAATAATACCAACGCCTGTAAAATACCTCTAGTAATAAAACATCCACTCTGAGCGTGTCCCAAATGACCAGAACCCATTAATTAACAGTTATCTGCCAAGTAGCTCCGACTTCAAGTAAAAGAGATGGACTGGTACTTGCAAGGTCTTGCAAGGTGTGAAATCCACATTACCAGTCTAAGGGTTTTTGAGGGGTGTTGGACTGACAATTGAAATGAGGAAGCAAGCGACATTGTGATTGGTAGGTCTTAGAATTTGGCTGGCAAACAACACAGCTTTACAAAATGGAAATGTTGGTTCGGTGGTTGTCTTTTCTGATTGTTCATTTCAACTCCAAACCCAGTTTATTTCTCCGTGAAAACAAATAAAATGCTAAATTTAGAGAGCATTTATTTCGCCCCATAACCGTCTCCTTCTCCCTGGTTAATGTGTAACTAAAATGGATGCTATGCCATTGTAAAATGACTCAGACAAGCCTGGTATAACATTCTGTGGTCTTGTAACCAGACAGGTTGGCTGTCTAGTTACAACTCTACAGCTTTATGTACACACACACACACACTGGCCTGAAACCGTAACTGACTGAATATTCTGCATGTCCAAGTCCATCTCCTAAACTCACTGTTGAAGTTTTGTTTTGTTTTTCAGGAGTAGGAAACAACAGACGACAAAGATGTGTTGCTCCGGGTTTCTCAAGATTATGATGTTCATCTTCAATGGAGCCATCTTTGTAAGATTCAACTTCTATTCAGCTAACATTCAATTATCCCCCATCTCCTATATTCCATCAGAATACTCACACCAAAACAGTCTATAGAAAGCTTCTGTTTTCAGCATAATATGCTATTAAATTCACTAAGGTTCTATAGTACTGAAAGGAGTTTGATGGCTTTGAATTAAGTTGTCACTTCCCCTGTCCTCTTTAGCACTCTGGATTTGTAGATGTCCACATAACCGCCATTTTGAACCCAAGCCTCCTGACCTGTTAGGGTCAATGACCCCTTAGATATTTTCAAGGTCATTCAGAGAGCGAACAGGATAAGAAAGTGCACTTCAGAACAGGAATGTGTCACATCCAAGTTCCACAGGGACCATAAATGACAGTCATATCTTTGTGAGGATAGATTTGTGTATTGAGGAAAACTTTACCTAAACTCAGCAAAAAAAGAAATGTCCTCTCACTGTCAACTGCATTTATTTTAAGCAAACTTAACATGTGTAAATATTTGAGTGAACATAACAAGATTCAACAACTGAGACATAAACTGAACAAGTTCCACAGACATGTGACTAACAGAAATGGAATAATGTGTCCCTGAACAAAGGGGGGGGGGGGGGGGGGGGGGGGGGTCAAAAGTAACAGTGAGTATCTGGTGTGGCCACCAGCTGCATTAAGTACTGCACTGCATCTCCTCCACATGGACTGCACCATATTTGCCAGTTCTTGCTGTGAGATGTTACCCCACTCTTCCACCAAGGCACCTGCAAGTTCCCGGACATTTCTGTGGGGAATGGCTCTAGCCCTCACCCTCCGATCCAACAGGTCCCAGACGTGCTCAATGGGATTGAGATCTGGGCTCTTCGCTGGCCATGGCAGAACACGGACATTACTGTCTTGCAGGAAATCACGCACAGAACGAGCAGTATGGCTGGTGGCATTGTCATGCTGGAGGGTAATGTCAGGATGAGCCTGCAGGAAGGGTACCACATGAGGGAGGAGGATGTCTTCCCTGTAATGCACCACATTGACATTGCCTGAGTGACAACAAGCTTAGTCCGATGATGCTGTGACACACCACCCCAGACCATGACGGACCCTCCACCTCCAAATCGATCCCGCTCCAGTGTACAGGCCTCGGTGTAACGCTCATTCCTTCTATGATAAACGTGAATCCGACCATCATCCCTGGTGAGACAAAACCGTGACTCATCAGTGAAGAGCACTTTTTGCCATTCCTGTCTAGTCCAGCGACAGTGGGTTTGTGCCCATAGGCGACACTGTTGTCGGTGATGTCTGGTGAGGACCTGCCTTACAACAGGCCTACAAGCCCTCAGTCCAGCCTCTCTCAGCCTATTGCAGACAGTCTGAGCACTGATGGATTGTGCGTTCCTGGTGTAACTCGGGCAGTTGTTGTTGTCATCCTGTACCTGTCCCGCAGGTGTGATGTTCGGATGTACCGATCCTGTGCAGGTGTTGTTACACGTGGTCTGCCACTGGGAGGATGATCAGCTGTCCGTCCAGTCTCCCTGTAGCGCTGTCTTAGGCATCTCACAGTACGGACATTGCAATTTATTGCCCTGGCCACATCTGCAGTCCTCATGCCTCCTTGCAGCATGCCTAAGGCACGTTCACCCAGATGAGCAGGGACCCTGGGCATCTTTCTTTTGGTGTTTTTCAGGGTCAGTAGAAAGGCATCTTTAGTGTCCTAAGTTTCCATAACTGTGACCTTAATTGCCTACCGTCTGTAAGCTGTTAGTGTCTTAACAACCATTCCACAAGTGCATGTTCATTAATGGTTTATGGTTCATTGAACAAATCAAATCAAATGTATTTATATAGCCCTTCGTACATCAGCTGATATCTCAAAGTGCTGTACAGAAACCCAGCCTAAAACCCCAAACAGCAAGCAATGCAGATGTAGAAGCATGGTGGCTAGGAAAAACTCCCTAGAAAGGCCAGCATGGGAAACAGTGTTTAAACCCTTTACAATGAAGATCTGTGAAGTTATTTGGATTTTTACGAATTATCTTTGAAAGACAAGGTCCTGAAAAAGGGACATTTCTTTTTTTGCTGAGTTTACATACTCTCTGGTTATGATATTACCCAGAACTAATATTGTAAGTCATTTTTAGTCACAGTAAGAAGATGAATTACCTGCCTTGTCATACTAGCTAATTACTGTGGGTTCGGGATTTCTTTCAAAAATGGTGAAGTTAATGGTTGTAGAGATGACCATATTGTGTATGATGACAACATTTGCCCCACTTATTCTCCACGACGCATTCTAATGATATGGTTTAGAGTTTTCAAAGAACATTCCAAGTATACTCCCTGTACTCTTCATCAACATTTTCCCACACACTAAAACTATCCCCTCCCCCTATTTCTCCTCTTTCTCTCTCCCACCTCCCTGTTGTGTGTATCAGTTGGCAGGTGTGGCCATCCTGGCAGTGGGGGTGTGGGTGAAGGTGGACAGTGGCTCTCTACTGGGAGTACTAGACAACATTAAGGATGCCCCAGCAGAACTGGGCCAGCTGGCTAACGTGGCCTACCTGCTCATGGGGGTCGGAGGGGTCCTGCTGATCATGGGCTTCCTAGGGTGCTGTGGAGCCATGAAGGAGTCCAGGTGTATGCTGATGCTGGTGTGTCATCTTTGACCATTGAACATAAATATTCAGAAATCGATTTAATACAAATACCAACTTGACTTTTACTCTGTTTATTTTTGAATATTCGTACTGGTATGGAAAGATTAATTCATTATTTGTTACTTAAAAAAAATGTTTTGTGCAAAATTACTTTCTTTGTTGATATACACAATTATATATTTATAGAATTTTGACCTTTGATCTAATGTGATAGTTTTGACCCTTTGTTTTTTTCCCATCAAACCCTTAACCCCTGTATGCTTGTCTGTTCCTTTCCAGTTCTTCATCATCATCCTGATCATATTCATTGCAGAGGTGGCTGGGTGCGTGGTGGTCCTCGTCTTCCAACCACTGGTAGGTAGTTATTAACACTGTATGGGCCCTGGTCTTGTGATTATTGTGACTTTGCCATTGTAATTGTTTGTAAGCTTGTGTAGTCAAATGAATCTATGATCGTATGCTATCCATTTGTTGTTTGTATGCTGTTCTTTGTATGACATTTTAATATTTGATTATTAACCAATGATATTAGGCCACTCTTGGCCACGATTACAGACACCTGTGTCTTTTGACACTATATAAACGAGTCATCCCGCAGTGTTTGTGATTATACCCTGATGAAGACAGCTTGGCTGTCGAAACGTTGGTAATAAAATTTTTGCATCTGAGCTCCTAGAGTGTGCGGCTCTCTTTTATTTTCAAGTTTTCTACTCCGCTAGCCAGCACCTCGCCTAAATAGGTGTGCGTTTCTTTTTCTTCTAGATGGTTTTGTTCATATTGGCAGATGAAAACAGTTTTTATAGTTTATAGTTTTTACAGTAGTAAATCAAATAGCCTAATGTTGGGACAATAAAGATTTTCTGATTTTGTGGAAATGGGTTTGTGTTCTGTTTTGTATGTTTTAGGCTAAGGAAGTTCTTGAGGACCTTAGTGAGAAGGTTGTTGACAGCATTCAAAAAGACTATGGGAAGGATGAGAGCCTGACTTCACTATGGAATGGTACCATGGAACAGGTATACTTCATTCATTCACACTACTATATTAAGTAGTGAATTTACTGCCACTCTGCCAGTGGATGTTATTAGCGCCCTTCTGTGTACTCAATAAATGCATATGTTCTTATGCAGATTATTTACAGGTTTCAGAGAAGGCAGTGGTGCTCGGCTACGCTAGTTGCTTACTGTGTTCTGTAGATGCTACCATGTCATAATGATTTGTGTCTCTGTGCTTCCCTCCTAGTTCAAGTGCTGTGGATACCGCAATTACACAGACTTCGATGGATCCCCTTTCCAAGAGAACCCAACTAACCCTACGTACCCACCAACATGTTGCAGTAAAACTGAAACGTGTGCAGCTGCTGCTGCTGAAAGCTCGGTACAGAGATCTAACAGTACAATACAGGGTCTTCCGATGTGCTGTGTTTAGACCAGCAGGGTTTCCTTACACTTTGGTTGGGTCACATAGTCATGAACATCTCCTGCCCCCGGCTAGGTTTTACATTTAATAGCCTGTGTTTGTGTGTTTATAATCATTGAATCCCCATGCAGCTATCTAATTCTAATACTGGAGTGCTGTTTCCTCCCCAGAATGTCATTGGCTGCTTTACCATGTTGCTGAACCTGATAGAGGACAACGCTGTCATCATTGGAGCTGTTGGACTGGGCATCGCTGCGCTTGAGGTACAGTACACCTGTTACAATACTATCAGCATCCCAAATAGCATCCTATTCCCTACATAGTGCCCAACGTTTGACCAGAGCCCTATGGGCCCTCTTCAGGAGTAGTGCATTATAAAGGTGTTAGGGTGCAATTTGGGCCATAGTCAAAAGTAATGCACTATAAAGGGATTAGGATGCCATTTGGAACGTACCATTATATTCCGTTAACACTTGTGACGTGTCATCGTTTCAGATTGCTGCCATGGTGGTGTCAATGGTTCTCTACCAACAGATTGGTAACAAGTAGCACTGAGGACCCCGACATCCAGGACCACGCCTGTTTAACCATCATCATTGCCTCACCTTGACACCTTCAGTCGACATGTTTAATTTCAAACACCAAAGATTATTAAAATATTTCAATTATAAAAGAAAAACAAGAGAGGAAAGAGCGTTGTTCAAAACCCTGTTGTGACTCGATCACCTCCATGGTATATCAACAATATCTGGGCACATATACTGTATAGGGCCTACTGTATACATTCAGTACTTATTTATGTGTAAATTAGATTCCTTTATCTCTATCCTTATTTGTTTATTGCTGAAGCTGAAGACTTTACATGAAGGTATGATGTTTTGAGAAGGTAATTGCTTTACACTTGCTCTAACTGGCAAGACTTTTTATTTTATGTTTTATTCTACAGTCTTGAATGGATATACAGTGTCTCATTTTGTACATATAAATATTGAAGTTTAGAAATTACCACATTCAATCTGACTTGTTTATTTCTTGTTCTATTCTTTACGAGGAAATTAAACATGTTCTTATTTGCAATAGTTTCTCAATCATATTCACCTAAAGTTGGCATCTACTAGGCTACTTTTTAGATCAGACTTGCAGATTCGGTGCCTCTTTTTAAATCCCTGCTGAAGACAAGACTTTTATGAAGATGCTTTTAATGTATGATTTTAATTAACTATTTTTTAATTCTCCTTCCTCCTGTCTTTGTTAGTATTTATATTTTATGATATGAAGCACTTTTACTTGTATTGACAGCCTGGTCTCAGACTAGATGTAACATAGTAAATGTAAATCTGTGAAATGCAAATTAGTATGATATGTTACTTTTGGTATAGTTACATAACAGATGGTTAATTAAATGAAAGCAGGGTGGTTGACTGGGTGGGCGTATAAGGCGAACTTCTAGCAACCCAAAGGTTGAGCGTTTGAACCTCATCACGGACAACTTTAGAAACTACTTACTACTTTTTTGCTACTTTGCAACTACTTAACATGCTAGCTAACCCTTCCCCTAACCCTTTTAGCTAACCATAACCATTTTAGCTAACCATTTCCCTGACCTTAACCCTAACCCCTAGCCTAGCTAACATTAGCCAGCTAGCTAACGTTAGCCACCTAGCTATATTTTGTAACATTGTATGTTTTATTGTAATTTGTAACATATCATACGAAATGGGTGGTGAACATCCTTAAATTAATACATACCCTACAAAATGTAACATATCATACTATATACAGTGCCTTTCGAAAGTATTCAGACCCCTTGACTTTTTCCACATTTTGTTACGTTACTGGCTTATTCTAAAATGTATTACATTGCTTTCTCCCCCTCAATCTACACACATAATGACAAAGCAAAAATATTTATAAAAACTGATATCCAATTTACATAAGTATTCAGACCATTTACTCAGTACTTTGTTGAAGCACCTTTGGCAGCAATTACAGCATTGAGTTTTCTTGGGTATGACGCTACAAGCTTGGCACGCCTGTATTTGGGGAGTTTCTCCCATTCTTCTCTGCAGATCCTCTCAAACTCTGTCAAGTTAGATGGGGAGCATTGCTGCACAGCTATTTTCAGGTCTCTCCAGAGACTTTCGATCGGGTTCAAGTCCGGGCTCTGGCTGGGCCACTCAAGGACATTCAGAGACTTGTCCCGAAGCCACTTCTATGTTGTCTTGGTTGTGTTTAGGGTCGTTGTCCTGTTGGAAGGTGAACCATTGCCCCAGTCTGAGGTCCCAAACGCTCTGGAGCAGGTTTTCATCAAGGGTCTCTCTGTACTTTGCGCCGTTCATCTTTCCCTCATTCCTGACTAGTCTCCCAGTACCAGCCACTGAAAAACATCCCCACAGCATGATGCTGTCACCACCATGCTTCACTGTTGGGATGGTGCCAGGTTTCCTCCAGACATGAAGCTTGGCATTAAGGCCAAAGAGTTCAATCTTGGCTTCATCAGAACAGAGAATCTTGTTTCTCATGGTCTGAGAGTCCTTTAGGTGCCTTTGGGCAAACTCCAAGTGGGCTGTCATTTGCCTTTTCATGAGGAGTGGCTTCCGTCTGGCAACTCTACTATAAAGACCTGATTGGTGGAGTGCTGCAGAGATGGTTGTCCTTCTGGAAGGTTCTCCCATTTCCACATAGGAACTTTGGAGCTCTGACAGAGTGACCATCAGGTTCTTGGTCACCTCCCTGACCAAGGCCCTTCTTCCCCGATTGCTCAGTTTGGCCAGGTGGCCAACTCTAGGAAGAGTCTCTGTTGTTCCAAACTTCTTCCATTTAAGAATGATGGAGGCCACTGTGTTCTTGTGGACCTTCAAGGCTGCATATATTTTTTGATATCCTTCCCCAGATCTGTGCCTTGGCACAACCCTGTCTCGGTGCTCTACGGACAGTTCCTTCGACCTCAAGGCTTGGTTTTTGCTCTGACATGCACTGTCAACTGTGGGACCTTATATACATACACAGGTGTGTGCCTTTCCAAATCACGTACAATTAATTGAATTTACCACAGGTGGATTCCAATCAAATTGTAGAAGCATCTCAAGGATGATCAATGGAAACAGGATCAATTTCGAGTCTCATAGAAAAGATGCTGAATACTTAAGTAAATAAGGTATTTGTTTTTTATTTTAAATACACTTGCAAACATTTCTAAAAACCTGTTTTCGCTTTGTCATTATTGGATATTGTGTGTAGATTGCTGAGGGGATAAAAAAATATATATTTTAGAATAAGGCTAACGTAACAAAATGTGGAAAAAGTCAAGGGGTCTGAATACTTTCCGATGGGCTGTAGCGTGTCATACATAGATTTACATACAGAATAATATGAAATGCTCTGATACCAGGTTCCTATTGAAAAGCACAATAGAAATAAAGTTAACATTGTATCCTCGAGCTACATCTATTGTTACAAAATGTTAATTGTGACACCTCTGATTATGACCTTATGACCCAGAACTGCCTTGCCCTGGGAAACGGGTGCGCATTGCCATGAAGAAGGTTCGTGCTCGTGCCCCTGTCAAAAGAAGATACCAATAGCAAGTTAGCTTGTCAGCTGGGCTAGCTAAATACAACTTGTAGCCTACAAAAAGGTCATTAAGAATGCAAGCGCAACTCATTAATTTGCCAATTATTGAACAGCTAATAAGGAATTTCATAACTTTTAGCTTTTGCCTTTGGCCAATTATGTATACAGTAGCTAGCTAGCTAACGTTATTTAACTAGCTAAAAATGCAAATTTTTCAAAAGGAATATGAAATATCCAAGCCTATAGTAGCTAGTTAACTTCTAGCTAACTTTGGATAACATTATTTTTGCATGTAATGAGTGTTTGTCATGTCAATGATGGATAACAATTCAACAACAACGTTGAGTATTGAACATTTCCAGATTATTGGTCTATGTGAAAAATGTTAACCTGTATGTATGGTTTCCGTAGATTGAACGAACCGGTTCATGACATTACAGCGCTGTCAGCCATGTCCAGACTACATCACCTGTATGGCCTGTTGAGGTACCTGATGATGTTACTCAGTGGCATCATATTTGTAAGTGCATCGTTTTTTGTGTGCTTTTTGGGGGGGTTATCTGTAGATTATACCAAAAGAGGCTATTAGGCTGGACCTCAATCAAACCCACACTGCAGAACGAATACATTCACTACAACATGTAGGTTGGAGTGAAAGTTCGATAGAATCATCAGACCACAGGGAATCAGAGAATCTCCTTTGAATCTCCATGGTGCTGCTTTTTAGGATGTCAATATAAATGAATGTATTTATGGTTGTTTGTAATTTGAACTTGCCTTTTAATCATTATGTGTTATTGTTTTTACCATTGAGGACCACTTTGGAAACAAGCGTTTTAATTAATACATTCAAGTGATATCCTCTGGGTCCATATTGTACACTTTGTTGTATATGTCTGTTACCCAAAATAAATTCAATTCAAATAGCTTTTTAGTCCAAGACTATGCTTAATCGGTTCTAGGAAACTGGCCCTATGTGTTACAGATGGTATGCTCAGGATAGTCCAACGTTTTAAATTCAATATAGTTTAGTTGAGGCCCTGCATTCATTTCAGAATCTAGTTTGAACAACTCTTAGCCTGTGTCTACAGTAATTGTTGGAGAAAACACGATAATGATGCATCAATAAGATCAATCTCATGTTAATTCACCCAATCAGTATGTCCAATGTCAATACACTCTATCAATACCCTTTACATTTTTTTTTATTTTTACCTTTGTTAAGAACAAATTATTATTTTCAATGACAACCCACTGTTCCTAGGCTAACTGCCTGTTCAGGGGCCGAACGGCAGATTTGTACCTTGTCAGCTCAGGGATTTGAACTTGCAACCTTTCGGTTACTAGTCCAACGCTCTTAACAACCAGGCTACCCACAATCTCATGGATGCGCATCTCATTCTCTACACCAATATGGTCGCCTGACCAGTTCCCCCACGGGACACTGTCTTAAATCAGAAGGTTCTACAATCTAGTCATTCTAACTCTATGGTCCATCTCTTCCCCCATCCAGGTGAGTGGCCTTGTGCTGTTTGGCCTAGGCGTGTGGATTAGGTACGGGGCGGCCACCTTTGTCCAGGTGATGGGCTCTTTCTCGGCACAGCTGGTGACCATCAGCTATGTGTGTATGTGCCTGGGGGCCATCCTGTCTCTGCTGGGGTTCATTGGCTGCTATGGGGCCTGGAGCGAGAACCGCTGCCTCATCTTGCTGGTAAGAGACCGTGAATCCCAAACCACCCCCTCGCCCCTACCAATTCGCTCTGAGGGCCCTCTGTTGACGCGTGTTGTTGTCAAAACTCAGAGGGTGACTTCCAGAGGGTGACAAGGGGGTCAATAAACTCTAACTTCTGGACAAACTCGTGACTTGAAGGAGGCAATTCATGTTTCACTTTTAAATAATAAAACAAACATGAAATTCAAATGAGCAAATTCCCCCTGTCGTTTTACAAGATATAAACCTCATCGACAGTATAACATGGGGGGGACTACCATTTGGGGCTCAGTCTAGAAGAAAGGTGGGTCACTTTTGTGGAGTGTAGTCTTCATAAAGTCTTGGTAATGGTTGAGAGTCTGTTAGAAGGAGCCATTTTGGCCTACTTATTTGGTTGTTGTGTTGTGTAGTCTATACCCTTGTTTCTCAAACCTCTCCTCGGGGACCCCCAGATGTTTCACAATTTTGTTGTAGCCCTGAACTAGCACACCTGGGCCACGTTCAGTTGCCAAATGTTGTCGAACATTGCAGATAGTGAAGCCATGAGTATAGCCGACATGATTCCTTTTTCCACATGTTGGAGAGGCATGTTTGTTCTACATAACATATTTCTATCTGAACGTTCCAAGATGTTGTGTCCTTCTGAACGGATTTAAGTAGTCAATCAAGGGCTTGATTATTAGTTGAATCAGATGTGCTAGGCAAGTTCCACAGAGAAATGTGATGGTTGCTCTATAGTCTTTGTGTATTCCACTTAAAGAGATTGAACGGGATCTTAAGCATTTACGAATTCGTAACATATCGTACGAATTGGAATTGCTAACATAGCATAAGAATTGCATGATTTAATTTTTTAAAAATTTTTTTTAGGACGTTGTAAGGATGACGTTGTACAAAATTGTGCACACTTTTCAGACGCCTGTTTTGGCTCGTGAGCTCTACTTTCAAAACTACTGGGTGAAATTATACAAAACATCTGTAGCGTCACTTTAATTTGTACACTAGATGGAACTATATGTTGGGTCACAGGAGACCAGGAAGTGGGAATGCACAGGTATAGAGAGTGTACAGTTCTTACCCTGCTCACCTTTGGAACTATGATGTGGTTCATTCTAACCCTCTCCTTGATCTGACAGTATTTCTTCATCGTGTCCATGATGTTTACAGCTGAGGTTACTGGGGTTATTTTCATCTTGGTGTACAAAGATCTGGTAAGCACAGACGATCCATTCTCACGCCCTCACTGGCTCAACTGTAACTATAATAATGTGCAAAACACAGATTATCCACTCACCCTCACTGTTTAAACTGTAAAGAAGATGCCATACAAAGCACATACGATCCACTCACACCCTCACTGTCTAAACTGCAAAATAAAAACTGTACGAAGCACAGACAATCCACATTGACCCTATCCTCACTGTCTAAACTGCAACAAAGATACTGTACAATGCACAGATGATCTATTCACTTTCACTATCTAAACTGCAACAAAGAAACTGTACAAAGCACAGATGATTCATACACAGCCTTACTGTCTGAACTTCTACAAAAATGCTGTAAAGTTTTCTTGGTGGGATTAACAGTCAAGCACTGGGGTAAATGATTGGGCGACTTCCTGTGTTTCAGGTGGAGGTTATGATTCGTGGAGCCAGTAAGGACTCTTTACGGATGTCCTATATGGGACCAACGGCTTCAGACCCCATATCAACAGCCTGGAACACCATCATGGTCCATGTGAGTGGGCTATGTGAACTCTGACTTTAAAGGGGCAATCAGCAGTTGCTACATTCATTTTTTGGACTTATAAATTATTTATAAATAACCATTGATTCTTGAAGTTTATAACTTATAAATGCCTCATGAGCTTAGTTCAGAACCCAAAATATACTGTAAGCTTGTTTTACTCCAATGTTTGTGAACAAAGTAAATGTAAACAAACACTACATAGCCTAAAAACATTGTTACAACTATGATGTTGATATCATGGATGATCAGTTCTTGAATCCATATCTCTGTTTATGAATTTGAGAGTGGTTATATTTCTCCAGCCTCATCCCTCAGCTTTTTACCAAAACGGGTGGGGGGGACGCTTTGTCATTTTTTTACTGCTGATTGCCGCTTAATACCAGTAGGATCTACCATACCCTGGGTACCAGTCTATCATTCCACTCCTTGCCTCTCCTTGTCATGCCAAACTTTGGCATATGACACGAACTACAAGGAGTGCAATGTTTGCACTAAACAGGTCTGGTTTTCAGACTAGAGCTACCATTCTTCACTGTATATGTGCAAAAGCTCCGGAAGAAACATGTAAGCCCATCGAAATTGTCAATGGGAACCAATAGAAGCCCACCTGTTTCACTGTCTCAACGCTCTGCCTTTCTCTACTGTGTGCAGTACAAGTGCTGTGGCTTTGACAACTCCACGGAAGACTTCAAGAACTCCGTGTTCAGTGCTAACACTGGCCTGTTGTACCCCAAGACGTGCTGTGTTGACCTGACGAGCACCGCCTGCGATGGCCTCGACACCACCCAGGGCCTGATACACCCAAAGGTAGGGTAGACTTTTCCACATGAATAAGCCGAGCCAAACCAAGCTGTACCGAGCTGGCCTGGTTACACATCCACCATAGCTGGAACGACTTTGACCCCTTTCACTCTATCGTGTTGACCCACAGCAAACTGTTCTGGTTTGGATATTTTCTTACATTTGTCTTTTTCAGCATGGTTCCAGAAACTATGGTGGATGTAGCAGTGTCAAAAGTCATTACTCCGTTGCCTATTTCTAACGGCCAAATCCTAACTTGGGTAGTGGCCATGTCTTGTGAAGGAACAGATGGTGACGTCCTCTTTATCTATCTGTCGGTCACCAGAGCTGCATTACCAAACTGATTAATGTGATCCGGGACCAGAGTGTCATCTTTGGCTCCACTGCTTCTGGGATCTGTGTCATGGAGGTAAGGGTCGTTTCAGATTAGCCCAAATTTATATGGTGAGATTTGCCCAAACTTACACTACCGTTCAAAAGTTTGGGGTCACTTAGAAATGACTTTGTTTTTGTCCATTAAAATAACATAAAATTGATCAGAAATACAGTGTAGACATTGTTAATGTTGTAAATGACTATTGTAGCTGGAAACGGCTGATTTATTTTAATGGAATATCTACATAGGCGTACAGAGGCCCATTATCAGCAACCATCACTCCTGTGTTCCAATGGCACGTTGTGCTAGCTAATCCAAGTTTATCATTTTAAAAGGCTAATTGATCATTAGAAAACCCTTTTGCAATTATGTTTTGCACAGCTGAAAATTGTTGTTCTGATTAAAGAAGCAATAAAACTGGCCTTCTTTAGACTAGTTGAGTATCTGGAGCATCAGCTTTTGGGGGTTCGATTACAGGCTCAAAATGGTCAGAAACAAAGAACTTTCTTCTGAAACTCGTCAGTGTATTCTTGCACCATGTACAGTAGGGAATAGCGTGCTATTTGGGATGCAGTCTTATGCTATTTGGGATGCAGACTTATGCTATTTGGGATGCAGTCTTATGCTATTTGGGATGCAGTCTTATGCTATTTGGTATGCAGTCTTATGCTATTTGGGATGCAGTCTTATGCTATTTGGGATGCAGTCTTATGCTATTTGGGATGCAGTCTTATGCTATTTGGGATGCAGTCTTATGCTATTTGGGATGCAGTCTTATGCTATTTGGGATGCAGTCTTATGCTATTTGGGATGCAGACTTATGCTATTTGGGATGCAGATTTGCCTTTGCATCCACTATTGAAATGACTCCATTCATGACACTGTTCTCCTGAGCGACTCCAGAACCACTAACACCACCCCAACACAAATTAACCGAAACATTAACTTAGCCTCAAAGTTAGACTTTTGTGGTAAAACATAGGTACCACATGCAGTGTGTGTGTGTGCGTGTGCGCATGCTCGATGTGAACAACCCCATTACCACATGAGTGAACTCAGCAAAGCCAGCTAAACCTATTTCAGAAGAGTCAAAGTTAGACAGAGATATAGTTTCCCTTCCGTGGCCTGTGGTATGTTAATGACCCTTCAATGTGTTTCCCGTGGCCAAATACGTGTGTGTGGTTTTTGTTGTGTGTGTCTGTTTCAGTTGGCGTCCATGATGGTGTCAGTAGTGTTGTTCGTCAGACTAGGCAACACCTATTATTAGACCAGCAGCAACACAGAGAACAGAGCCTGACCCAGGCATGGTAGGTCAACCAGACCAGAGACAACACCATAATAAATGAGACTTGCAGATGAAGCCTCCTTGTCAGTAGACTGTGGTTATTGTGGTGCTTAGGGACTGCTTAGGGTTTATGGTGGATGTGGGAGGGTGGGTGTGTCTCTCTGTATGTGAATTTGTGATGATTAGCAGTCTAGTGAACAGGAAAACTCTTTGACAACTACTCCCTCTTGTGGAATATATCTGTCAGTGTCAGAGGCAGAATCACAGTATCATGGTCAGTCACATGTCTGGGAACATTAAGTAACATTGAGTTATAATATAATAATATATGCCATTTAGCAGACACTTTAATCCAAAGGGGTTTACGGTAGTGCGTGCATACATTTTTGTTCTCCTTTACAGTTACTTCACTCAGTAACAGTTATTCTGAACTTCACTTGGTCAGGTGTCTAACAGATAGAAGCTGCCTATGGGAAAGTGGTCGAGGGGGGGGTGGGGATGGGAATGTGGTCGAGGGGGGGTGGGGATGGGAAAGTTCATGTGTCAATTAACACAGAGCCCATGGGAACTCCTAGCAGGGTTCTAGAACTCCAGACAGCCAGTGACTGATCAGGTCATGGGTGAGAGAACACAGGACTCTAATGGCATTATGATGGGCCATAACAAGGGAGCTGGGCTTTATACCCACGGAACATAAACACATTATGACTTTACCACCACATGTAGTGAAAGCCCCTTGTTTGGCTAGGTATTATTCTGTTGATACAGGGTACCTCTCAAACTCACATCCTCAGAGCTTAGCAAAACTCTATAGGACTACTTCAAATGTCTTCACCACCTTTCAAACACTCACCTGTAATAAACGTAAACCCTTTGAAGTTGTCAATGTCAATGGATCTTATGACCCAGCAGGTGTAGTTCAGTCTGGGCGGTTCTTGATGTTTAAAGAAAGATGTTTTTATGGTATTATGTCATGTTTTGTGTTGATCCCAGGAAGAGTAGCTGCTGCTTCAGCAACTGCTAATGGGGATCCTAATAAAATCCTAAATGCTAGGTGTGATATACTGACCATTATCATGGGAATTATGACACCTTCCAAGAGGTGAAGGCTGGGTTGGTTGGTTATTTCTTATAAAAGGCTGCCACCAACTCCAGTGTCTCGTAGCCCAGACTGACAGCAAGGTTTTCATTTGGAACCTTGAATCACTAAAATATAGACAACCAATTGATTATTGATTTATTTGCTGTGGAATAATTAGTGTTTTCTGAATCTGGAACAAAATATCAAAGATTTTCTCTTTTTGTTGGGGAAAAATGACTTTCTTCATCAACTTTGTGTTTTTGTCCACATTTTCTGCCGTGGCTTTGTCTCTTCCATTCCCTCACAACTCCATCAAGAGCGTTCCTAAGAATGGCGCGAGCCGGGACTTTGAATCATCCGGTAACGGTCCAGTCGACGAACAGGAGCCTATTCGGGGAACGGTCAAAGTAGTCAAACTCAACCCCAATAACCTGGGTCTGTCGGGTCTTTTTAGACGAGGCGGGATTTTCCCCCGTGGTGCGCCCGGTCCGAGGATGCCTTTCCCAGCCTTCTTGTCCACGGGTCGCCCTGGCCCTCTTGCGCTCCCTGACAAAGCAGCTGCGGTGCCTCTGCATCCACTGTCACATCTGCACCACGACAGTCAGGGCAATGGCGGGGTGGGTATGAAGAAGAGGCAAGGATTTGAGATGTGGCAGAGGGCCATAGATAAGAGCGCCCACAGTAAGACCATGTCCATGTCGCTGCCCCTCAGTCTCAAAGACTCTGCCAACAGACAGAGCTGCGCCGCGGTGCCTTTTACTCAGGTGAGGCAGACCTTTCAATTTTGGTTAACAATGACAAAGATGGTGTAGGACAGTAGGCCTAATGTTTAATCAAATTATTAGACTAAATTAGAAAGTTAAAAGGGATATTTTTTAATAAGTAGGGCCTAATGCTTGAAACATCAAAATACGAAATGTTTATGCGAGTCTAATTTTTTTAAATCGATCTTCCTTGTACAGCGGATAACGTCCGATGGCTGCAACGCGGTGACAGTCCACAACAAACTGTGCTTCGGTCAATGCAGTTCGCTGTTCATTCCCTCTGGTTGGGAGTCTGCCAGGCTGACGGGTGCAGGGGGACACCGCCGTGCGCCCTGTTCCCGCTGCGCTCCATCCAAGGCTCACACGGTGACGGTGCCTCTGCGCTGTGGGATGGAGGTGCGGGAGAAGCGCGTGATGGTGGTGGAAGAATGCAAATGTGAGACTGGTCGTGAGGAGGGGAATATCGAGGCTGTGGCCTCCATGCACTTGTAACTGAAGATACTGTAGTTTAAGGGCGACATTTTCCAGGTGCAAAAGCTCTGTGCGAATTAGAAAACGCACACTGCGAAATTATAATGAAGTTTATAGTATTTTTTGCACATTGCAACGCAACATTCTTGCACTACGAAAATATCGCCCTAAATACTTGTTTCCCCCCTCACAGCACCTGCTCTAGCCTATTTTGATGACTCTATTCATCGTTTTTGGACAGAAAATATTTATATTGTGATGTCAGATGTGGACATTGATTATGTGTATTGTATGTGTGAGTCTGAATTTCTAATTCAGAGAAAAACGATTTGGAGGCAAGTGCCACCAATGATTGTTGACAAGTGACTAACATTTTTAGTCATGAACATTTCTGTTCAACCCTGTGGCAGAATGAGTCATCCACTCCACAGTGTAATCATGTTGAATAACTTGTTTAGTTTCATCTGAACTGAACTGCATTTTGTTTTTGTGAAATAAAAATGTCAATCTATTTTTGGCTTGTTACTTGGTTTTACCCTTGATGTGCTTTGATTCATGCAAGAGAATCTACATAGAAAACATGTAGTATTCCAAGAGAATCTACATAGAAAACATGTAGTATTCCAAGAGAATATACATAGAAAACATGTAGTATTCCAAGAGAATATACATAGAAAACATGTAGTATTCCAAGAGAATCTACATAGAAAACATGTACTATTCCAAGAGAATATACATAGAAAACATGTAGTATTCCAAGAGAATATACATAGAAAACATGTAGTATTCCAAGAGAATCTACATAGAAAACATGTACTATTCCAAGAGAATATACATAGAAAACATGTAGTATTCCAAGAGAATATACATAGAAAACATGTAGTATTCCAAGAGAATATACATAGAAAACATGTACTATTCCAAGAGAATCTACATAGAAAACATGTAGTATTCCAAGAGAATATACATAGAAAACATGTACTATTCCAAGAGAATATACATAGAAAACATGTAGTATTCCAAGAGAATATACATAGAAAACATGTAGTATTCCAAGAGAATCTACATAGAAAACATGTAGTATTCCAAGCGAATCTACATAGAAAACATGTAGTATTCCAAGAGAATCTACATAGAAAACATGTAGTATTCCAAGAGAATATACATAGAAAACATGTAGTATTCCAGGAGAATATACATAGAAAACATGTAGTATTCCAAGCACTAAAGTATTCCAGTAGTATCGGCCTCCATGTTTTATTAAAATGTTTTAGTGCAGTTTCACCACACTCCAGTTACATCTGAAAGCAGTGACCTGCCCAAATGGCACCCTATTTCTTATTTAGTGCACTATAGTCAGACGTAGTGCACTCTATAGGGGATAGGGTGCCATTTGGGATGAAGAGCTGGTGTGTACACAAGCATTGAACATGGGCACTTTAGAGGAGCAAACAGAGGGAATTGTTTCAGCATGAGACACTGCATTATGTATCAGGCATCTTGTCTCTTTCTCCCCTGGCTCTTTCACTGTGGTGGGAATTCTTCTTGACATCCTTAAAGCCACAATCTGGAGTTTGTGTTTCAGCAAAACGGTGGCCCCGCCACACTACTTGGTTTGGTATAAAACTGAGGGATAATGTGACCACTCTAAAATGAAAATCTGTTGTACCAATGATTCTTTAAGGTTATACTGAGCTTAAGTTCCATTCCTCAACAATCAATGGGTATATAATTAGTTGATATTACTATTGAACAGTGTCCCAGATCTCAGACTGTAGCTTTTAAACCTGCAGATGCACTTGAATGTTTTCAGTTAGGGGCCTAAAACAAGTATTATTCATTTATTTCCTGGAACCTGGACCTTTGTGTGTGAGTGTGTGTGTGTGTGTGTGTGTGTGTGTGTGTGTGTGTGTGTGTGTGTGTGTGTCTGGTAAAATGAACTCATCCCACACATCCATACATCCCCAGTGGAATATAAAGGAGGCTCTTCTTTACATTGTGTAGCCTGGCCTTGGCATGCTGTCAATAACACCGCTTACTTACTTACTCACAGCAATTTGCATTCAGTGTTTTATAAAGCTATGGGGGATGCTTGCATTGATTGAGGCCCATGGATTTAGGCCTACATTTGCATTTGCAAAGGGTTGACGGCTATATTTCCACAAAAGAGTTTGACGAGAATAATATTTGCTCTGGACTTAACATATAGAATAAAATAAGGGGGTCTGGTTAGTAAGGAGGGGAAGGTCTGGGCTGTTGTTATTTCTCATCTCCGTTGAGTGGGGAGGTTACGAGGGTAAACTAACACATCCAATCAGAGTTGCCTCAGCTCTGAGGCCTACATCTCCATCATCCATCTGACGTGCTAATGATCAAGATATTTAATCAACAGACTGACTGGATATTCCAAGACTGAATGTTGCATGTTTGCATGCTTAATTTACATAATGTTGAAAGGGAGGTAATCTCGGCATATAGTGGGTGGGGGGGAGGGGGGGGGGTCGTGCAGTATATGCTGGGAAGTACTGAGGGATCTTGAGATTGTGATCTCATGAGCAAAAAGCTTCATATCTCTTCACCCTATATCTTCCCCTTCTCCTCCTCTCATTCCATGTGACTCATCTTCCTTCCTCTCTTCTCTGGAGAGAGGGAGGAGATAGAAGAGAGGTAAGGGGGAGGGTGATGGGAACACAGGAGGAACACTAGAGTATAGAGGGGGAGAGAGAGAGGGGGACAGAGAGAAGGGGGGAGTAAAAGAAAGGGTACAGGATGGAGGAGGGGGGTCGGGCGTGATTGGAACAAACAAGGAGCACTAGAGTGCGCCCACTTAGCGAGACAGATGTCAGCCCTCTTGCATTGTGGGAGCTTCGTTGAGCACTCCTGCGTTTTTAAAGATGGCCTGGTTCCCATGGCGAGGGAGGGAGGGAATAGGGGCAGAGTGACGACGATGGGGGGGCTTATTCGTTTTTTGGTGTGGGCACGGCGACGCTGCCAAGTTCAACGCCTGGGGGATCCGATCATCGTCATGGCGGATCGCTAAGTGGCCTAGTTAACGCCAAAAGACAAACAATGAGGCTCAGAGTTTACACTTTCTTCAGGGGTCCCAGAGTTTAGTGGGAAGAATTGTAGTGAAGTGATCACATTTCAAGTGCTCCGTGCAATTAGAATAGGTTAGAATAGGTTCATTGTCCCCATTTTAGAGTCAGCGATTAGAAGCCCATTCCATTTGCATTCGTAGTCATTTATACTGAACAAAAATATAAACGCAAGATGTAAAGTGTTGGTCCCATGTTTCATGAGCTGAAATTAAAAGATTGCAGACATTTTCCGTACGCACAAAAAGCTTATTTCTCAAAAATGTAATGCCCAAATTTGTTTACATCCCTACTAGTGAGCATTTCTCCTTTGCCAAGATAATCCATCCACCTGACTGGTGTGGCATATCAAAAAGCTGATGAAACAGCATGATCATTACACAGGTTCACCTTGTGCTGGGGACAATAAAAGGCCACTCTGAAATGTGCAGTTTTGTCTTACAACACAATGCCACAGAAGTCTCAAGTTTTGAGGGAGTGTGCAGTTGGCATTCTGACTGCAGGTACAGTGCCTTGCGAAAGTATTCGGCCCCCTTGAACGTTGCGACCTTTTGCCACATTTCAGGCTTCAAACATTAAGATATAAAACTGTATTTTTGTGAAGAATCAACAACAAGTGGGACACAATCATGAAGTGGAACGACATTTATTGGATATTTCAAACTTTTTTAACAAATCAAAAACTGAAAAATTGGGCGTGCAAAATTATTCAGCCCCTTTACTTTCAGTGCAGCAAACTCTCTCCAGAAGTTCAGTGAGGATCTCTGAATGATCCAATGTTGACCTAAATGACTAATGATGATAAATACAATCCACCTGTGTGTAATCAAGTCTCTGTATAAATGCACCTGCACTGTGATAGTCTCAGAGGTCCGTCAAAAGCGCAGAGAGCATCATGAAGAACAAGGAACACACCAGGCAGGTCCGAGATACTGTTGTGAAGAAGTTTAAAGCCTGATTTGGATACAAAAATATTTCCCAAGCTTTAAACATCCCAAGGAGCACTGTGCAAGCGATAATATTGAAATGGAAGGAGTATCAGACCACTGCAAATCTACCAAGACCTGGCCGTCCCTCTAAACTTTCAGCTCATACAAGGAGAAGACTGATCAGAGATGCAGCCAAGAGGCCCATGATCACTCTGGATGAACTGCAGAGATCTACAGCTGAGGTGGGAGACTCTGTCCATAGGACAACAATCAGTCGTATATTGCACAAATCTGGCCTTTATGGAAGAGTGGCAAGAAGAAAGCCATTTCTTAAAGATATCCATAAAAAGTGTTGTTTAAAGTTTGCCACAAGCCACCTGGGAGACACACCAAACATGTGGAAGAAGGTGCTATGGTCAGATGAAACCAAAATTGAACTTTTTGGCAACAATGCAAAACGTTATGTTTGGCGTAAAAAGCAACACAGCTCATCACCCTGAATACACCATCCCCACTGTCAAACATGGTGGTGGCAGCATCATGGTTTGGGCCTGCTTTTCTTCAGCAGGGACAGGGAAGATGGTTAAAATTGATGGGAAGATGGATGGAGCCAAATACAGGACCATTCTGGAAGAAAACCTGATGGAGTCTGCAAAAGACCTGAGACTGGGACGGAGATTTGTCTTCCAACAAGACAATGATCCAAAACATAAAGCAAAATCTACAATGGAATGGTTAAAAAATAAACATATCCAGGTGTTAGAATGGCCAAGTCAAAGTCCAGACCTGAATCCAATCGAGAATCTGTGGAAAGAACTGAAAACTGCTGTTCACAAATGCTCTCCATCCAACCTCACTGAGCTCGAGCTGTTTTGCAAGGAGGAATGGGAAAAAATTTCAGTCTCTCGATGTGCAAAACTGATAGAGACATACCCCAAGCGACTTACAGCTGTAATCGCAGCAAAAGGTGGCGCTACAAAGTATTAACTTAAGGGGGCTGAATAATTTTGCACGCCCAATTTTTCAGTTTTTGATTTGTTAAAAAGGTTTGAAATATCCAATAAATGTCGTTCCACTTCATGATTGTGTCCCACTTGTTGTTGATTCTTCACAAAAAAATACAGTTTTATATCTTTATGTTTGAAGCCTGAAATGTGGCAAAAGGTCGCAAAGTTCAAGGGGGCCGAATACTTTCGCAAGGCACTGTATGTCCACCCGAGTTGTTGCCAGAGAATTTTATGTTAATTTCTCTACCATAAGCTGCCTCCAACTTCGTTTTAGAGAATTTACAACCGCAGACCGTGTATCCACACCAGCCTAGGACGTCCAAATCCGGCTTCTTCACCTGCGGGTCGTCTGATACCAGCTGATGAAACTGAGGAGTATTTCTGTCTGTAATAATGCTCTTTTGTGGGGAAAAACTCATTCTGACTGGCAGAGCCTGGCTCCCAAGTGGGTGGGCTTGGCTCCCCAGTGGGTGAGCCTATGCCCTCCCAGGTCCACCCTTGGCTGCTCCCCTGCCCATTTATGTGAAATCCATAGATTAGGGCCTAATGAATTTAGTTAAATGTACTGATTTCCTTATATGAACTGTAACTCAGTAAAATCATTGAAATTGTTGCATGTTGCGTTAATTATATACAGTACATCTGGAAAGTATTCAGGCCCCTTGACTTTTTCCACATTTTGTAACGTTACAGCCTTATTCTAAAAATGATTAAATATTTTTTTCCCTCATCAATTTACACACAATATTGAAATTTACACACAATACACCGCATATTGAAAAAGTAAAAACAGGTTTTTAGAAATGTTTGCAAATGTATCAATGTTTTTTTTATGGAAATATCATATTTACATAAGTATTCAAACCTACTCAGCCTGATATCCCCATGTCTTTGAGCTGTGTGGTGGGTTCTGCTCCTTGAAGCACCTTTGGCATCGTTACAGCCTCTCTCTGTACTTTGTCCTTTCATCGTTCCCTTGATCCTGACTAGTCTCCCAGTCCCTGCCACTGAAAAACATCCCCACAGCATGATGCTGCCACCACTATGCTTCACCGTAGGGATGGTGCCAGGTTTCCTCCAGATGTGACACTCAGCATTCAGGCCAAAAAGTTCAATCTTGGTTTAATCAGACCAGAGAATCTTGTTTCTCATGGTCTGAGAGTCCTTTAGGTGCCTTTGGGCAAACTCCAAGCGGCCTGTCATGTACCTTTTACTGAGGAGTGGTTTCCATCTGACCACTCTACCATAAAGGCCTGATTGGTGGAGTGCTGCAGAGATGGTTGTCCTTCTGGAAGGTTCTCCCATCTCCACATAGGAACTCTGGTGCTCTGACAGATTCACCATCAGGTTCTTGGTCACCTCCCTGACCAAGGCCCTTCTTCCCCGATTGCTCAGTTTGGCTGGGTGGCCAGCTCTAGAATGAGCCTTGGTGGTTCCAAACTTCTTCCATTTAAGAATGATGGAGGCCACTGTGTTCTCGGGGACCTTCAATGCTGCAGACATTTTTTGGTACCCTTCCCCAGATCTGTGCCTTGACACAATCCTGTCTCGGAGCTCTACGGACAATTCCTTCGACCTCGTGGCTTGGTTTTTGCTCTGACATGCACTGTCAACTGTGGGACCTTATATAGACAGGTGTGTGCTTTTCCAAATCATGTCCAATCTATTGGTGGTGGACTCCAATCAAGTTGTAGAAACACCTCAAGGATGATCAATGAAAAGAGGATGCACCTGAGCTCAATTTCAAGTCTCATAGCAAAGTGTCTGAAATACTTATGTAAATAATAAAAGGTATTTCTGTTATTATTTTTAATACATTTGCAAACATTTCTAAAAACCTCTTTTCGCTTTCTCATTATGGGGTATTGTGTGTAGATTAATGAGGAAAAATATTATATTTATTTAATCAATTTTAGAATAAGGCTGTAACGTAACAAAATGTGGAAATAGTCAAGGGGTCTGAATACTTTCCGAATGCACTAAATTTGTTCAGGAGATTGTAAATCTCACTGTGTACCTTACTGAATATTGGTGGTTAATTAGTTCACCTCTCAGTTATCCCAAAAACATGAGTTAACCAGAACCACCAAGAAAACCAGACCTGCGATCTTTGACCTGACCAGCTTGGCCCTCAGAGCCTTTTGGAGCAACCCGTTTTATTGGTAGTTAGACCTACTCAGCCTGATATCCCCATGTCTCTGAGCTGTGTGGTTGGTTCTGCTCCTTCAGACCTCCGACAGTGGGGCTAATTAAAAGGCTCCGGATGGCATGGCAGAGGACCGGACCTTCCCCAAACGCCTGAGGCTTTCCTGGGCTTTAGATGTTGAAATGCCAGGCTAGAGGAGTCAGTTGCTAGGTCCTGGGCAGTAGGCGATAGCTGGTAGAATAACTGGTCTTTACACCAATACAGTGGTAGATACATTCTATGGCACTAACAACAGGAGCAGCTGGGCAGGGAGACAGTGCCTGGGGGCTGTGCCAGCTTGCCGGGTGCTGGGGGGGGGGCAGAGATGGGTGTAGCCGGGGGGGGTGGGGATGGGCACAATAATGAGTAGGACTTGGAGATGTGTGCCAGTAATGGTGCCAGTCTGCCAGTCTATGAAACCTCTTTCACAATTAGTGGAGCAAAGAGACTTGCTGTGGATAGTATTATACTACATCCTCACTTATTGTCAGATGAGATCCTCGCACTCTGCTAACAGTATCAAGCTGAGACAGAAGAATCCCTCTGGTTGTTAGTGAATTGAAAGAGAAGGGTTCATTCATAGATGCTATCATGGGCCAGGTTCTAGTGGGTCTTACTGTGTCCGATAACATTCTCAAACCATGGATTCATCCCAAATGCCACCCTATTTCATATGTAGTGCACTACTTTTGACCAAGGCCCATAGGGTGGGCCCTGGTCAAAAGTAGTGAAACAAATATAGTGTGGGATTTGGGCCACACGCGCCATGTTCCTGGACAGGTGACCACTCTTCCATATATCCAGTGGAACTGGAGTGTAGGATAGAATAGAATCAGTATTTTGGATGTCGTCAGTCGGCTGTTCAGGAGCTGCCATTGTCCCCCTGTCTCTCCCTCTCCTTCCTTCCCTGTGTGTGTGTGTGATGATAATGATGTTGTCATTGTGGTGGCAGGTGCAGGGCTGTGTGAGCTGCAGGTGACGTCTCTCGTCGTTCCCTTAATGATTCCAATTAACATAATCAAGACCTGGCAGGGCGAAGAGAATGGAGACCGCTGCACCTCCTCTCTCGTCTTGCCCTGTTTCTCCCCCTCTTCCTCCTCCTCCTCCTCCTCCTCCTCCTCACCCTGCTGTGGGCTTTCATCACCGCACGTCGCCATGGCGCCCTCCCCATGCCATCATCCATCCATCGGGTTCCTGTCACACACGCACACACACATTAGATACACACAGACACACATGCAAATACACACACACACCACTCACCATTTCTCCTCATGGGCAGAAAAACAGGCACAACTCTCTCCCCCCTCCCCTGCCAGTTGCCACGACGATCGCTACCCGCCACCGCTTTAAAAAAACATGCCGTCTAAAAGCTCCTAAACGGTCTACTTCAGAAGCACTTAAGAGAATCTCCACTCAACTTATTGTCTAACGACGACAGGAAGGAGAGAGGGAGGATTGCCAGGTTCTAACGAGGCGGGATAAGATCGTTGTTTTGTTCTGGTTTTTCTTTCCCCTGTTTTTTTTTTGCAGAGGGAGCTGGGTAGTGGCTCTGGGTAGTGGCTATGGGTAGTGGCTCTGGGTAGTGGCTCTGGGTAGTGGCTCTGGGTAGTGACATGTCACACATGGTTTTAGGACAGAGACGGCGAGCGCTTGTTGGCACGGGAGCAAGGGTGGCAGGGATAAAAGGGTCCTATCGTTTTGGATACGGGTGTAGTGTGGGTGAGTCTGGGATACTGTAAAAGCCTCCAGCTGGGTCGGTGAGTGACAGACTCAGGGGATCCAGGGGCGATCTCCTTCTGCTCAGAATGTGGAGTTAACTGTTGTAAGTAAGTGCAGAGAGAAAGTAGTCTCGCTTTGCCAAACTCAAGTGTTAATGGATTGGGTGTCAGACTCAGCAGGTGGGGAGAAGAGACTACAGAAAACGTCTCTTCCACTGATCCCCTGCATCCATCTGTGTCGCTCAGATAAGAAACAGGGAGACTGTATTCATTCATTTAGAATATGCGTGACACATACCGACATGCATCATGAAGGACTAGTTCAGCCAAATGTCAAGTTCACCTTATTTTCCGTAACACTAGCAAGTATCCAATCAAGCATAGTAACGTGTAGAAGCACAACATTCCAGTCGGAACATACAGGACCATTCCAGATCCATTACAACATTTATTCTACTCTATTTCTCATGATGCATCAAAATAATGGGTTTCACCATCCAGATTCATTCCTCCAAATCTCTCACAGAACAAAGTGAAGGACAGAGTGGGAACGACCGAACAAGGCCAAGACGGAGACATTGATCTGGCCGACTAAGGTGATCTAAATTATAGGAACATATGAAACCCTTTTGGTTTCCTGGTTTCATCTAACCAAGCCTGGTTCTAGCTGACAGCAGTGTGTGTGTGTGTGTGTGTGTGTGTGTGTGTGTGTGTGTGTGTGTGTGTGTGTGAGAGAGAGAGGGAGTTGGATTTGTCTATTTGTTAGTTGGCATGGGGGCACTTTCACTCGTCCAGACCTCCAGAAAATCCATCATGACGTCTGTGAGAAAACCTTTGATGAGTTTATGTCTGTGTTCCAAGTGACTCCTTATTCACTTTAAAGTGCACGTCAAAAGTAGGGAATAGGGTGCCTTTTGGGACATCTGTCTACCCGCAGCTCCATTTTCCTGCATTTCTCAGCCAATCCATTCCAATGTCTTCCTCTATCCATGGTTCAGAGATGTCCCAAGACCAGAAGCCAACAGTGGGAAGGGTTGTGAGGACCCGCCAAACATGGTAGATACGGTAGGTGTAGTAATCTGACTCCAGACACTTTTAGTTCTTTTGAAGTGGGCTTTTATGTGATGGCACACACACATACACACACACACACTTTTACGACATTGTAAAATGCGTCTGATTGAAATCAAATGGAGTGGTTGAGTGGAGTAGTTTGGTGATCTGGCCACCGGCAGGGTTTGAGCGGGAGAGAAAGAAAGAGAGAGGCAGAGAGAGTGAGGGAGGAAGGCAAAGTGAGAGAGGCAGAGAGAGAGAGAGAAGCTTAGAGTGAGAGAGGGAGGGAGGAATGGAAAGAGAGAGAGAGGGAGAGAGAGGCTTAGAGTGAGAGAGAGAGGGAGGGAGGAACGGAAAGAGGCAGAGAGAGAGAGAGAGGGAGGGAGAGAGAAACAGAAAGAGAGAGGCAGAGAGAGAGAGGGAGTTATAATCCTGGTGGAGCGCTGATTTCGCCAGGCCAGACGAATCGCCTCCAGGATCCTGTCACCATCTCTATGAAGATAAATGGTATCATTAAACAGGCTCTGTCATCGATTAAACATCCTGTTGGAATCCTGTTTTTTTATGTGGAAATACAAAATTGCAATGGATAATGTTCAACATGATTCAACGTTTCAGGGTTTGTAACAGAGGGGCCAATAACATTCCAGAATTCAGATAAAGCTGCAGCGGTTTTAACCTTTACTTGTGTTACTGCCAAAAAACGGTGTTTCACACCAAGCAAGTTGAGTTGAATACATGTTGTTATTACTGGGACTATGTCATAATGGCTGATTATGATTGTTACAATACCCACTACTAGCAGCTACAATACTATTAGTACCAACGGCAATATGAGATCCATTCATGATAAATACACACTGAAATGCCATGGAGATGGATGTGTGTCTACAAAAGCTCACAGGCATTGTTGCGTTGGCCGTGAGGTGTGTGTGTTTGTGAGGGCCTGAGTGTGTGTGTGGTGTGGATGGGAGAGTACACAGAGAAGGAGTAAAAGTGTGTGAGTGAGTGATTAGATTAGGTCTGTCTGTCTTTGTGTGTATGCATTCATATGTGTGTATCTGTAGTGTGTGTGCTTTCTTGCCTGCATGTGTGTGTGTGTGCCACAGAGAGAGGAAGTATAAGGGGGTGCAGGTGGCATGGAGCAGGCTGGCACGGGCGGGCACGGGCCCACTGTCCCCTGGCAATGCCAACACCATCTGTCATGGAGAGGAACATCTGCAGCCCAAGGTGCCCTTGTCACCCAGCGTTAGAGTAACCAGTTTGGCGTTTCCATTGGAAGCGACCTGGCATAGCCAGAGCCACGCAATTTATGTGTGTGTGTGTGTGTGTGTGTGTGTGTGTGTGTGTGTGTGTGTGTGTGTGTGTGTGTGTGTGTGTGTGTGTGTGTATTAGAGTACCAAAGCCAAAACAACATGGCTGTGCAAAGCGTTGACCCAGCTGGACCCCAGTTGCATGCAGAGTCATGTCCCCTCCTGATGCTAGTGTGCCACTACATCCACACCACTGCCAGACTTAGCCCTGCAAGCCCTCTCTCCTACCCTCCTGCCTCTCCTCTCCTCTGATGTCTCCTCTCCACTGGTGTCTCCTCTCCTCCGGTGTCTCTCCTCTCCTCCCGTGTCTCTCCTCTCCTGTGTCTCTCCTTTCCTGTGTCTCTCCTTTCCTGTGTCTCTCCTCTCCTCCTGTGTCTCTCCTTTCCTCCTGTGTCTCTCCTCTCCTCCTGTGTCTCTCCTCTCCTCCGGTGTCTCTCCTCTCCTCCTGTGTCTCTCCTCTCCTCCTGTGTCTCTCCTCTCCTCCTGTGTCTCTCCTCTCCTCCTGTGTCTCTCCTCTCCTCCTGTGTCTCTCCTCTCCTCCTGTGTCTCTCCTCTCCTCCTGTGTCTCTCCTCTCCTCATGTGTCTCTCCTCTCCTCCTGTGTCTCTCCTCTCCTCCTGTGTCTCTCCTCTCCTCTGGTGTCTCTCCTCTCCTCCTGTGTCTCTCCTCTCCTCCTGTGTCTCTCCTCTCCTCCGGTGTCTCTCCTCTCCTCATGTGTCTCTCCTCTCCTCATGTGTCTCTCCTCTCCTCATGTGTCTCTCCTCTCCTCCTGTGTCTCTCCTCTCCTCCTGTGTCTCTCCTCTCCTCCTGTGTCTCTCCTCTCCTCCGGTGTCTCTCCTCCTGTGTCTCTCCTCCTCTTTTTGTCTGTAATGTATTTTTCGTTATGTGTCGGACCCCCCAGGAAGACTAGCTGTCATCATTGCGTCAGCTATTGTGCATCCAAATCAATCTCCTCTCCTTTCCTCTCCTCTCATCTCCTGCGTCTCTCCTCTCTTCTCCTCTGCTATATTCTGGCACTCACCACTTCTCTCTCCAGTTCTATCTCCCTTTTTTTCGTCCCTCTGAAAAAAAAACAGATGGTCCCTCTTTCCCCACTCCTTCTTTTCATCCCCCTCTCCATCTCATACATCTCCCCCCTCTTCTCATCCTTTCATCTACATCTAGCAGGTGTATGACTGATCCTGACTGGCTGACCACCTGTCCATCCTCTTCTCTCCTTCCTCTCTCCCTCTTTCTCTCTCCTCTCTCTTATAAAATATATAGTCTAGAAGAGTGTATGTGTTTGTTAATGAGTGTGTGTGTGTTTGTTTATGTCCCTATCATGCTCAGTGCATCATACTTCAATCCTCTGTACTGTGGTTAGATGAGATCTCTACTCAACCAGAACCCACGCCCTTTCATGTTCATTCCAAATGGTTCCCTATTCCCTATGGAGGCATCCCAAATGGTTCCCTATTCCCTATGTAGTGCACTACTTTTGACCAGGGCCCATAGGGAATAGTGAGCTATTTGGGACATATCATCAGTGACTCATTCTCAGTGACTATCAGTATTCTCTGAACATTACCAACTGCTGAAGGTCCCGAAGATTCTGCACATGTTCGGAATTCTCTATTTGCAAAGTCTCTATCTACCAATAGTAGAGAACAGGCTACTCTGGCGATTGGTACTTGTTTAATTAATAAAGTTAGACCAAAGCTGAATAAATGTCTGCAAGAGCACATAACGATAGTATTGTACATAATAGAACCAAATCATAGCATAGGTTGTCACTGTAAAATAAAAAAACAGCACATCATTTATTTTGACATTTTAGGATGATTGTGGGAACCTACTCATTTTCCTCTCATGCAGCCTCAACTCAACAGGGCGCGCCAATAGGAAAAATAAGTGGTTTGATTTGAACAAAACGAAGTTAGGCTATGTCACAGTTTAACAGCATCTGTTCTAAAATCAGCTCACTGTACATAACCAAACAATATCCAAATGCATATTCCCATGAAACTGATTGATTTCAAATGATTGGCATGAAGATGCTGCATGGGCGTTTCACCGGGAAAACTTGAACAAGTGTCGTTCACGATTGACAATGAAAAATGTGATAATAATAATAAATTCATCATCTGAAGGGAGGGTCAACAAAAATGTGTGCGTAAAGTAGAGGTAAAGAAAACACATGCGCATAACATGATATGAATCTTTCCAGCGGGATCCTGGGGGGAAGAACGAGGCGGTGACCTACGGATCCGCAGCCTCGGCCGATTAAAAATGACTCACCGGTAGTTACTTAAGGAAACCACATGGCGGCAGTATAAAACACTGCACTGTGTTCTGTTTTGACATAGATTAACAAACTTCTGGCTGTGATTGTATGGTTTAGTGGTAGTAGCAGCGTGTGTATATGTATTTGTCCGTGTTCTTTTTCACATAAGTGTGTGTTCTTGTGTATCTAAAGCACTGACTGATTCAGAATACTAAACACTGTCTCACAAAACAGGTCAAGTTTCAGAACGAGATAGCATGTTGAATATTTACTCATACAGGCGGCTATTTTTGAGGCAGAAAAATCATTATGGAAATGTATCTCATAACATGGTTTAATAGGTAAGCCTATAGAGCCGGTGTTTGGCCTAAAGGCATGAAGGGGTGAAATAAGAGAGGTGTTCATGTTAGACTGACGCTTTGGCCTAAAGCTAGCTGGTCTGGACAAAGGTAGAGATTCTGCTGCCACGTATACTTCCGTTGCACACACACACACACACACGCACACACACACACATGCACATACACACGCGCACAAGTAAGGAAGCAAACACACGCCCTGTCACACTTATTAATTTCAAACGCCAAGTCTCACTTAAAGCAGCGTCTTTGTTCTGTACCACTTCAAGCACACTCACTTTCTCTACAGACCAGAAGGTACGTTTTCAGTTTAACGTTTAGTTTTCTCTTCCCCAATTTTTTTTGGCTTGGCATACAAAGGTTTTGTTTTTTTCTCCCCCCCCCCCCCCCCCCCCTCGACACTTTAAAAGTGGAGCAGAGAGAGTGTGTGAGAGAGAGACATAAAGAACAGAGACAGGGAAGCGTAGTTCATTGCTAATCAATACGATTTCTCTCCTGCAACCCAAGTTTTCCCCCGTGGGCCCTCTGCATTCAAGACGAGCCAAGGCGAGCAGAGCTTGGCATTGTGCAGCACGCCTTAAAACGAAACACCTGCGAGGTGGTGGAAGAAGACGTGAAAAAAAAAAATAGCCCAGTTATTTCGTAGCTCTTAAAAATGTTGGCACGTGTTCCATGAGATTTTCGGGGGAACAAAAAAAAAAGCTATCAAATCCAACTGAAGACAAAAGAAGGTTGTTTTGCTCTGCAGATAGAGGTGCCTTTACACTAAACATAGTGGACAGTTGGACTTCAGTTTGTTATCATTCTCATATCGAAAAAACATATTTGTCCTGTGTCAGCCCATATTTGTCCTGTGTCAGAGATTTTGTTATTTAGGATTTGACAAATATGTACAGTGTAGATAGAGAGATTTGAGAGATGGGTATGGGGGAATTTGGGAGTGTATGAGAGGGAAATGAGATTGGGAGAGAAGGAGAGGGGAAATGAGATTGGGAGAGAAGGAGAGGGGAAATGAGATTGGGAGAGAAGGAGAGGGGAAATGAGATTGGGAGAGAAGGAGAGGGGAAATGAGATTGGGAGAGAAGGAGAGAGAAAGAGATTGGGAGAGAAGGAGAGGGGAAATGAGATTGGGAGAGAAGGAGAAGGAAAGAGATTGGGAGAGAAGGAGAAGGAAAGAGATTGGGAGAGAAGGAGAAGGAAAAGAGATTGGGAGAGAAGGAGAGGGAAAAGAAATTGGGAGAGAAGGAGAGGGAAAAGAGATTGGGAGAGGAGAGGGAAAGAGATTGGGAGAGAAGGAGAGGGAAAGAGATTGGGAGAGAAGGAGAGGGAAAAGAGATTGGGAGAGAAGGAGAGGGAAAAGAGATTGGGAGAGAAGGAGAGGGAAAGAGATTGGGAGAGAAGGAGAGGGAAAGAGATTGGGAGAGAAGGAGAGGGAAAGAGATTGGGAGAGAAGGAGAGGGAAAAGAGATTGGGAGAGAAGGAGATGGAAAAGAGATTGGGAGAGAAGGAGAGGGAAAAGAGATTGGGAGAGAAGGAGAGGAAAAGAGATTGGGAGAGAAGGATGAGGTAAATAAACCAGATGGTCGTTATTGGCATGCATTTCTCTCTTAAATCTGTTTTCTGCTGTTTATCATGTAGGGAAAGTTTAACCCTCTTATAACCTCTGTCCCTATCTGACCCCCGACCTATCCCAGAACCTCCTTATTCTATCATCACTTTCTTCTCGCTCTTCTTCCCACCCATCTCTGCATTCCTCTAAAACACCATCCCTGTCTTTCCTAATCCCCTCAACCAACTGACATGATTGAATGCACACGCCCACACACACACACTGCTGCCTAAACTAGCGCATCCCCCCCCTCACACACACAGGTCCAATTCAGACACAGGAGGGTGAACAGGGTCTATTAAAGCCCCAGTCTATTGATTTACATGCCACACTGTGACAAAGCCCCAGTCTACACAGCCTGACCAACCAGTAGCTACAGACCACATATAGACCTCAGGGTGAGCATGGTGTGTGTGTGTGTGTATGGGGGGGGGGGGGGGGGGGGCTAGTTTAGGCAGCAGTGTGTGTGTGCGTGTGTGTACAGCCCGCTAACCAGCCAGTATGTATGTGTGAACACCCCCTGCAGCCAGCACCAGTATCAAACATCCCAGTCTCTACTATAGACAGACTATATGAACTGTGATCTATAGACAGACTATATGAACTGTGATCTATACACCAGTATCATACATCCCAGTCTCTACTATAGACAGACAATATGAACTGGGATCTATAGACAGACTATATGAACTGTGATCTATAGACCGACAATATGAACTGTGATCTATAGACAGACTATATGAACTGTGATCTATAGACAGACGATATCAACTGTGATCTATAGACAGACTATATGAACTGTGATCTATAGACAGACGATATGAACTGTGGTCTATAAACAGACTATATGAACTGTGATCTATAGACAGATGATATGAACTGTGATCTATAGACAGATGATATGAACTGTGATCTATAGACAGATGATATGAACTGTGATCTATAGACAGATGATATGAACTGTGATCTATAGACAAACGATATGAACTGTGATCTATAGACTCCTCTGAATGAATCTCTTATAAGTGGGCTTCTGTCACTGTGGTGGCATGAGAGCTAATCTGCATAATCTCCCCCGGTTAAAGAAGGATGCCCGGGATGCTTTTACGGGGGGAGGGGTGTGACGGGGGTGTTAGGAATGGTACGGGGGGTTGTGGGGACACACAATGAGGACTTTGTGCGTCTCCACTGGTACAGGGTTAGACAGGGCCTACAGGACTACTGTGGGAGACACCTGTCAGGATAGGAGCCTGAGGGAACTGGTACTGAACCCATGAAGAGGCTTCTTTAATGAGGCGTTGTGGGGGGGGGGGTGGTGGGTGTATGAGTGTGCGTGTGTGCGAGAGAGAGAGAGATTGAGTGTGTTTCAGATCAAATCAAAGTTTATTGGTGGCGTACACAGTTTAGCAGATGTTATCGCAGGTGCATCGAAATGGTTATGTTTCTATCTCCAACAATGCAGCAATATCTAGCAGTACAATAACAATGCACACATTATCCACAAGTAACAAGTGTGTGTGTGTGTGTGTGTGTGTGTGTCGGCCTTAAGAACAGTGGCATGTAAAGCAGATATTGTGTTAATGGGGTTTTTATGGCATTAAAGATATCCATTGTACTGACACAATATACAGTTTACCAAGGCGTTTCAGATCCATACACATATTTATTACAGTGATAGTTGTTAGCCAAGCATTGATGTTGTCATTCTCTCTCAGGTCCTGTCTCTTATGATCACAGTAGAGGTGCCAGCACAGTTGTAGAGCAGCAGCATGATATGATTACTTTATTGAGCATTTATTACTTTATTTTTACATTTTAAATGGACCAAACTGTCGGGCACGATTACAGACTTGGATGAATGGGCAAAATCAGATTTGGGGTGTTCGAACACACATACACACCTACAAACAAACACACACATGCAGACAAACAGAGACAGACAGACACACACACACACACACACACACACACACACACACACACACACACACACACACACACACACACACACACACACATACACAAACAAAGTGCCTTAAGTGCTGGTAATGTCTGTCATGCTGCTCTGACAGCAGTAGTTTAACGCAGGCAATCTGCTTAATATGCCCAATGTGAGACATTAGATTCGAACAACATTAAGGAGGTTGGGAGATTTGGACTATATTGTTTTCTCACGGCACCGTGGAGAGAGCGATAAAATTACAAGGAACTAGAAATGTAGGTTTTAGCCCCAGCAAACATGTCCACATTGTCTCGGTGTGGGCCCAATTTGGGCTAAAATATTGGCCTCATCTAGGCTGCCCACATTGGGCCGATGCGCCTTTGCTCATTGGGTTGGATTGGTGTAGGCTATTCTGTGTTTAGTTGGTATGGGCTAGCCCGTGTTGGACTGGTGTGGGCTATTCTGTGTTTAGTTGGTATGGGCTAGCCCGTGTTGGACTGGTGTGGGCTAGCCCGTGTTGGGTTGGTGTGGGCTACCCTGTGTTGGGTTGGTGTGGGCTAGCCTGTGTTTAGTTGGTATGGGCTAGCCTGTTTTGGGCTGGTGTGGGCTAGCCTGTGTTGGGATAGTGTGGGCTAGCCTGTGTTTAGTTGGTATGGGCTAGCCTGTTTTGGGATAGTGTGGGCTAGCCTGTGTTGGGATAGTGTGGGCTAGCCTGTGTTTAGTTGGTATGGGCTAGCCTGTGTTGGGATAGTGTGGGCTAGCCTGTGTTGGGATAGTGTGGGCTAGCCTGTGTTTAGTTGGGATGGGCTAGCCTGTGTTTGGTTGGTGTTGGCTAGCCTGTGTTGGGTTGGTGTGGGCTACCCTGTGTTGGGTTGGTCTGGGCTAGCCTGTGTTGGGTTGGTCTGGGCAAGCCTGTGTTGGGTTGGTGTGGGCTAGCCTGTGTTGGGCTGGTGTGGGCTAGCCCATGTTAGGCTGCTGTGGGCTAGCCCATGTTGGGCTGGTGTGGGCTAGCCCATGTTAGGCTGGTGTGGGCTAGCCCATGTTGGGCTGGTGTGAGCTAGCCTGTATTGGGCTGGTGTGGGCTAGCCCGTGTTGGGTTGGTATGGACTAGCCCGTGTTGGGTTGTTGTGGTGTGGACTAGCCTGTGTTGGGCTGGTGTGGGCTAGCCCGTGTTGGGTTGGTGTGGGCTAGCCTGTGTTGGGTTGGTGTGGTCTAGCCTGTGTTTAGTTGGTATGGCCTAGCCTGTGTTGGGCTGGTGTGGGCTAGCCTGTGTTGGGATAGTGTGGGCTAGCCTGTGTTGGGCTGGTGTGGGCTAGCCTGTGTTGGGCTGGTGTGGGCTAGCCTGTGTTGCCTGTGTTGGGTTGGTGTGGGCTGGTGATGGGTTGGTGATGGCTTTCACTTCAGCAGTAATAAATTCATGGACTTCTTTGAGGAAAAGATTAGAAAGCAAATTACGGACTCCTCTTTAAATCTACGTATTCCTTCAAAGCTCAGTTGTCCTGAGTCTGCATAACTCTGCCAGGACCTAGGATCAAGAGAGACACTCAAGTGTTTTAATACTATATCTCTTAACACAATGATGAAAATAATCATGGCCTCTAAACCTTCAAGCTGCATACTGGACCCTATTCCAACTAAACTACTGAAAGAGCTGCTTTCTGTGCTTGGCCCTCCTATGTTGAACATAATAAACGTCTCTCTATCCACCGGATGTGTACCAAACTCACTAAAAGTGGCAGTAATAAAGCCTCTCTTGAAAAAGCCAAACCGTGACCCAGAAAATATAAAAAACTATCGGCCTATATCGATTCTCGCATTCCTCTCAAACATTTAAAAAAAGGCTGTTGCACAGCCTTCCTGAAGACAAACAATGTATACGAAATGCTTCAGTCTGGTTTTAGACCCCATCATAGCTCTGAGACTGCACTTGTGAAGGTGGTAAATGGCCTTTTAATGGCATCAGACCGAGTCTCTGCATCTGTCCTCGTGCTCCTATACCTTAGTGCTGCTTTTGATACCATCGATCACCACATTATTTTGGAGAGATTGGAAACCCAAATTGGTCTACACGGACAAGTTCTAGCCTGGTTTAGATCTTATCTGTCGGAAAGATATCAGTTTGTCTCTGTGAATGGTTTGTCCTCTGACAAATCAACTGTAAATTTCGGTGTTCCTCAAGGTTCCGTTTTAGGACCGCTATTGTTTTCACTATATATTTTACCTCTTGGGGATGTCATTCGAAAAACATAATGTTAACTTTCACTGCTATGCGATGACACACATCTGTACATTTCAATGAAACATGGTGAAGCCCCAAAATTGCCCTCGCTAGAAGCATGTGTGTCAGACATAAGGAAGTGGATGGCTGCAAACTTTCTACTTTTAAACTCGGACAAAACAGAGATGCTTGTTCTAGGTCCCAAGAAACAAAGAGATCTTCTGTTGAATCTGACAATCAATCTTAATGGTTGTACAGTCGTCTCAAATAAAACTGTGAAGGACCTCAGCGTTACTCTGGACCCTGATCTCTCTTTTGAAGAACATATCAAGACTGTTTCAAGGACCGCTTTTTCCATCTACGCAACGTTGCAAAATTCAGAAACTTTCTGTCCAAAAATGATGCAGAAAAATTAATCCATGCTTTTGTCACTTCTAGGTTAGACTACTGCAATGCTCTACTTTCCGGCTACACGGATAAAGCACTACATAAACTTCAGTTAGTGCTAAATACGGCTGCTAGAATCCTGACTAGAACCAAAAAATTTGATCATATCACTCCAGTGCTAGGAGGCTAGGCTAGGCTCCCTACACTGGCTTCCTGTCAAGGCAAGGGCTGATTTCAAGGTTTTACTGCTAACCTACAAAGCATTACATGGGCTTGCTGCTACCTATCTCTCTGATTTGGTCCTGCCGTACATACCTACACGTACGCTACGGTCACAAGACGCAGGCCTCCTAATTGTCCCTAGAATTTCTAAGCAAACAGCTGGAGGCAGGGCTTTCTCCTATAGAGCTCCATTTTTATGGAATGGTCTGCCTACCCATGTGAGAGACGCAAACTCGGTCTCAACCTTTAAGTCTTTACTGAAGACTCATCTCTTCAGTGGGTCATATGATTGAGTGTAGTCTGGCCCAGGAGTGTGAAGGTGAACGGAAAGGCTCTGGAGCAACGAACCACCATTGCTGTCTCTGCCTGGCCGGTTTCCCTCTTTCCACTGGGATTCTTTGCCTCTAACCCTATTACAGGGGCTGAGTCACTGGCTTACTAGGGCTCTTTCATACCGTCCCTAGAAGGGGTGCGTCACTTGAGTGGGTTGAGTCACTGATGTGATCTTCCTGTCTGGGTTGGCGCCCCCCCTTGGGTTGTGCCGTGGCGGAGATCTTTGTGGGCTATACTCGGCCTTGTCTCAGGATGGTAAGTTGGTGGTTGAAGATATCCCTCTAGTGGTGTGGGGGCTGTGCTTTGGCAAAGTGGGTGGGGTTATATCATTCCTGTTTGGCCCTGTCCGGGGGTGTCATCGGATGGGGCCACAGTGTCTCCTGACCCCTCCTGTCTCAGACTCCAGTATTTATGCTGCAGTAGTTAATGTGTCGGGGGGCTAGGGTCAGTTTGTTATATCTGGAGTACTTCTCCTGTCCTATGAATTTAAGTATGCTCTCTCTAATTCTCTCTTTCTCTCTTTCTTTCTCTCTCTCGGAGGACCTGAGCCCTAGGACCATGCCTCAGGACTACCTAACATGATGACTCCTTGCTGTCCCCAGTCCACCTGGCCGTGCTGCTGCTCCAGTTTCAACTGTTCTGCCTGTGATTATTATTATTTGACCATGCTGGTCATTTATGAACATTTGAACATCTTGGCCATGTTCTGTTATAATCTCCACCCGGCACAGCCAGAAGAGGACTGGCCACCGCACATAGCCTGGTTCCTCTCTAGGTTTCTTCCTAGGTTTTGGCCTTTCTAGGGAGTTTTTCCTAGCCACCGTGCTTCTACACCTGCATTGCTTGCTGTTTGGGGTTTTAGGCTGGGTTTCTGTACAGCACTTTGAGATATCAGCTGATGTACGAAGGGCTATATAAATAAATTTGATTTGATTTGGCTAGCCTTTGTTGGGCTGGGTGCTGATGTAGGATATTCGATGTTGGGCTGATGTGGGATTGGTGTGGGCTAGCCTGTGTTGAGCTGGCTTAGGCTAGCCCACCTTGCCCACCAAATACTCACATGGGGCCAATCGGTTCATGTTTTCTGGGGAGTCAGAGAAAGAAAAGAGAACCTTCCCTCACAGCTATCTACCTGAAGCGTGAATACACATATTACTCAATGCAGGTTGGACTGGACTGAGCCAGCCCAGAGAACATTTTGATAAAGGGGACTTTTCTGAACATTTTGATAAAGGGGACTTTTCTAACGCCTTCAAAGGCCTGCCTTAATGAATTGGACCCAGAGTTCCAATCAGCTCAAAACAATTTGTTTTAATGTCGTATATAGAGCTGGTCTTCATTCTATTTGAACAATCTTAAGAGCTGTCATTTTATTGTGAGGAACTGGAGTTTTATCAGACATTTTTTCTGTTTTGTCCTCTGTGTGAGTGATCCTTCAAGTTCAGTATGAGAAGCCTTAGTCAGTAGTCACAGTAACACTGTCTAACTTTTACTCGAACAGTAGTACTACTCACTTTTAATAACTAAATCCTATCTGGGCTCGGGGAGTAGCTCACTTACACTGTATGAACCTATGAGGCTGTGTGTGTGTGAACCCATGAGGCTGTGAACCCATGAGGCTGTGAGTGTGAACCCATGAGGCTGTGTGTATGTGTGTGCGCGCGCGCGTGTGAGAGAGAGAGAGAGAGAGAAAAAGAGGAAGAGAGAGAGATAGAGAGAGAAAAAGAGGAAGAGAGAGAGATAGAGAGAGACTTGGCTTGACATAGAAGGGGTGTCCTCCACTGTGATCACCAGGAAAGCAATGATGCCTTGCCGGGAATGGGATTCAGGAGCGGTATCAGAGCTCAGAGGCCCTAATTCTGTACTGGGAATTCTGCCATCAACACCAGTAACAAAATAAGTCCACTTTGGCTTAGAGGGGAGAAAGGTTTTGCTTTGGCCCCTGACTATCAGTTAGTCAAACATAAACAGATTTTTAAAAAACAGCAATGTTTATAATATACAGTAGCTGCAATAGGATGGTTTAATGCAGACTTTAAATGAAATAATATCAGTTTTCTTTCAACTACATTGAATGAATCAATTCCAGCCTCGTACCTGAGGTTGAATAAAAATGTAATTACATACAGTGACCAATAGAGACCACCAGAGGCCCAGAATATAGAGATGTGAGATTTTATTTATTTTTTATTTATTTTACCTTTATTTAACCAGGCAAGTCAGTTAAGAACAAATTCTTATTTTCAATGACGGCCTGGGAACAGGCTGTTCAGGGGCAGAACGACAGATTTGTACCTTGTCAGCTCGGGGGTTTGAACTCACAACCTTCCGGTCACTAGTCCAACGCTCTAACCACTAGGCTACCCTGCCGCCCCGAGATGAGAACTCACCACACATAGTCCATGGTTGCATGGGCCCAAGACCCTCAGTCCATTGTGTGTGTGTTTGTGTCTGACAGAGGTTTGTGTGTGCGTGTGTTGAGTGGTGTCTGAGTAAAGCATTCTGGGCATAGAGGAAGAGAGCCTAAGGAGTGGGTAGTGTGGGGAAGGGGGAGCTACAGGAGATCATTGTTAGAGAAGGAGGAGTTGGCACTGAGAGAGAAAAAACTATTTTAGACACTACTTGTTAACACATAGGCCTATATCGCCCCTAACCACGACATTTTATCTTATAGAATTATCGTAGTTTAGTGTGAACGCTGTATGTGTAACCTTTCAGTTGTGTGTGTCAGAGGGAGGGAGAGTAACGGAGAGAGAATGTGTGTGACTAGTCTGGTAAGCATGAGTTGGCCAGTATAATTGTATTCTCTCCTCCCTGGCATAGGCAGCGTTCTGCGTTTCATATGAGGAGCCTGAGCGTTTAGACCAAGCTGGCACGCCTGACACACACACACACACACACACACACACACACACACACACAAACACATATACACACAAACAGCAACAATGGTGTGCTTTATAAGGTGCCCACCGATGTCATGGCAACCCCCATATCCTCAGAAAGAGGGAAGATGTTGTGTGCCAAATAAATGCCATGGTTACTTTTTTTAAGAAACCACGTTGCCCAGAAACCCTTTGAAGCTTATTAAGTGAAACCAGTGGGGAGAGAGAAATGGAGAGAATAAGAAAGAGAAGGAAAAGGAGAGGGGGGAAGGAAAGAGAGGGTTGAGCGAAGGAGAAGGGAGAAAGAGAAGCAGAGAAAGAAATAGGGAAAGAGTGACGGGGTGAGGAGGGAGAAGGGGAGAAAGAAAGTGTGAGGTGGAGATTGAGAGAAGGAGAAAGGCAGAGAGAGAAGGAGGAGAAGTGGGAGTGTATCCGGTTTCTGGGCCAAAGTGAGTCTTTGTTTTAAGGAAAGGACACTGAACCTGCCTAGAGAAGCAGGGAGGGGCAGCTAGGCTAGTTAGTGTGCTAACACTGTGAACCTGCCTAGAGAAGCAGGGAGGGGCAGCTAGGCTAGTTAGTGTGCTAACACTGTGAACCTGCCTAGAGCAGCAGGGAGGAGCAGCTATGCTAGTTAGTGTGATAACACTGTGAACCTGCCTAGAGCAGCAGGGAGGGAAGCTAGGCTAGTTAGTGTGCTAACACTGTGAACCTGCCTAGAGCAACAGAGGGGAGCAGCTAGGCTACTTAGTGCGCTAACACTGTGAACCTGCCTAGAGCAGCAGGGAGGGAAGCTAGGCTAGTTAGTGTGCTAACACTGTGAACCTGCCTAGAGCAACAGGGGGGAGCAGCTAGGCTAGTTAGTGTGCTAACACTGTGAACCTGCCTAGAGCAGCAGGGAGGGAAGCTAGGCTAGTTAGTGTGCTAACACTGTGAACCTGCCTAGAGCAACAGGGGGGAGCAGCTAGGCTAGTTAGTGTGCTAACACTGTGAACCTGCCTAGAGCAGCAGGGAGGAGCAGCTAGGCTAGTTAGTGTGCTAACACTGTGAACCTGCCTAGAGCAGCAGGGAGGGAAGCTAGGCTAGTTAGTGTGCTAACACTGTGAACCTGCCTAGAGCAGCAGGGAGGGAAGCTAGGCTAGTTAGTGTGCTAACACTGTGAACCTGCCTAGAGCAGCAGGGAGGAGCAGCTAGGCTAGTTAGTGTGCTAACACTGTGAACCTGCCTAGAGTAGCAGGGAGGACCAGCTAGGCTAGTTAGTGTGCTAACACTGTGAACCTGCCTAGAGCAGCAGGGAGGGGCAGCTAGGCTAGTTAGTGTGCTAACACTGTGAACCTGCCTAGAGCAGCAGGGAGGACCAGCTAGGCTAGTTAGTGTGCTAACACTGTGAACCTGCCTAGAGCAGCAGGGAGGGGCAGCTAGGCTAGTTAGCGTACTAACGCTAATGCCAATCAGCTTTTCACTGATTATGCCAGTATTTTTTTTATTATATATTTTATATATTTTTATAAATATAATTTGAATGAACTTTTGTGGCTTTTACAGAGAAATACAAATACACTAAATATATCATAGAAGAAAACAAGGCAAAAAAAACACTAGACACAGGAGAATGAAGAGCACAATTGACAGACAGACAGACAGACAGACAGACAGACAAGACAACGATAAAAAAAGAAATAAAATACCATTAATCAGTATACAGATCATAGACCCACAATAAGCGTCAGACTACACAATCCCAGGGGTCAAGTATGAGTACAAACCGCCTACATAAAGTAGATTTGTCCTCGAGTAGCTGAATCGCGCCAGGCCAGGCCTGACAGTCCTGAAATGAACACTTTGTTTTGACGGAGTTGGTTCACGAAGGGGTCCCACATCTTAAGAAATTGATGAGGCTTATTTAGAGTAGAGAAAGCCTCATTGGGAATTAAATCAATGACCCTTTGTTCCCATTGACTTCTTGAGGAAGCCTTATCAGATATCCACAGCAGAAGAATACATTTTTTGTGCACAATGTAATAAAATGTGTAACATGTGCGTAAGGAAATCTAAGAGGCAGCTCCTCTCTAGTTTCCAGTCTACAAAACGCTGCTCCCAGCTGGAGAGAGCATTCAAAAATGTTATCTATCTCCTGTAGAACCTCTGACCAGAATGTTTTTTATGTAACAACAATCCCAGAAACAATGAATAAGGGAACCTCCTGCTTCCTGAGACTTACTGTAAAGACAAGACACATTAGGTTTCATTCAAAGGGGTCAGTAATGAGGAACAATCATTGTGCCCTTCTAACTTTCGGACCTGTCCCCAGATAGAGAGATGTTCTTCAGCATGTAATGAATTGTCTTTAGTTATTTGCCTATCTTTGTCTGCGATATGTGTAAACGTTTACGGAGTGGGATTGTCCCAATAGTAGCTGATTCACCATTAAGCCAATAGGCTTTTGAGTTTTCAATACTCTCAATAAAGCTCAGTTGAGATGCCAGTTGATAACATTTAAGAGAAGGGGCTGCTAGACCAGCTAACCTGGTAAGTAGAGTGAGATAGCGGTACTTCAGCCTAGGTCTTTTCCTTAGCCAGAAGAAAATGATGATAGCACGGTCTAACTGGGTAAAGGTTTTTCTGGGAAGTAAAAGTCGGACCATTTGAAAACGGTATAGCAGGCGAGGGAGAATATTCATTTTGATAAGGTGAGTACGGCCTAACCACGACAGAGAGGCAGGCAACACCACCTATCAAGATCATTTTGATAAGGTGAGTACGGCCTAACCACGACAGAGAGGCGGGCAACACCACCTATGAAGATCATTTTGATAAGGTGAGTACGGCCTAACCACGACAGAGAGGCAGGCAACACCACCTATCAAGATCATTTTGATAAGGTGAGTACGGCCTAACCACGACAGAGAGGCAGGCAACACCACCTATCAAGATCATTTTGATAAGGTGAGTACGGCCTAACCACGACAGAGAGGCAGGCAACACCACCTATCAAGATCATTTTGATAAGGTGAGTACGGCCTAACCACGACAGAGAGTCGGGCAACACCACCTATGAAGATCATTTTGATAAGGTGAGTACGGCCTAACCACGACAGAGAGGCAGGCAACACCACCTATCAAGATCATTTTGATAAGGTGAGTACGGCCTAACCACGACAGAGAGGCAGGCAACACCACCTATCAAGATCATTTTGATAAGGTGAGTACGGCCTAACCACGACAGAGAGTCGGGCAACACCACCTATGAAGATCATTTTGATAAGGTGAGTACGGCCTAACCACGACAGAGAGGCAGGCAACACCACCTATCAAGATCATTTTGATAAGGTGAGTACGGCCTAACCACGACAGCGAGGCAGGCAACACCACCTATCAAGATCATTTTGATAAGGTGAGTACGGCCTAACCACGACAGAGAGGCAGGCAACACCACCTATCAAGATCATTTTGATAAGGTGAGTACGGCCTAACCACGACAGAGAGGCGGGCAACACCACCTATGAAGATCATTTTGATAAGGTGAGTACGGCCTAACCACGACAGAGAGGCGGGCAACACCACCTATGAAGATCATTTTGATAAGGTGAGTACGGCCTAACCACGACAGAGAGGCAGGCAACACCACCTATCAAGATCATTTTGATAAGGTGAGTACGGCCTAACCACGACAGAGAGGCAGGCAACACCACCTATGAAGATCATTTTGAATAGAGAGCAGGAGTGGGGTCATCTATACATGCATTTTAGCACAGGAGAGATTTTAATAGTCAAGTACGTAAAAGCAGAGGCAACCCTACCTGGTTCCATGTCCTAGTGTGAAATCTGACCCCTTTGGTGAGAACAGCAGCAATAGGACAGGTGTCAAATACCCCTATCCATTTGATGAACTCATCTCCTAGTGTCATAATCAGATAGGTCCACTCGACCCTGTTAAAGGCCTTCACTGCATCAAGTGAGATCACTAAGGCCTCCGGGCTATATAGATTTGCATGTTGAATAATGTTTAGAAGTTTCCTTATATTATGCTACGAGTATCTGCCCTCGACAAGCCCCGTCTGGTTGATATTGATGAGTGAAGGGAGCAACGCTTCTAGCCTAGTGGCCAAGGTTTTGGCCAACAGCCGTACATCTAAATTCTGGATAAAAATTAGCCTGAATGAAAGAGCCAATCATCAGCTGGTTTGCCCTTCTTTAGAATGTTATGATATGGGGGGGAAGGTTAGTGCTAGGACATAGACAAACACACTATCTAGGACACACTCCATTCATATTGAACCTTCAACACCTAGGCGCATACGCTGATTTCTCACACATTTACAAGCTTAAATCCGGTTACAGACCAGTTAACTAGGCTTGAGACCCTAGACTTAGTGAGTGCAACAATATTAGCAGGCTAGTTATTGGTTTCGTAACAAGAATCAAAGAGATATTCACCTCCTTCACCATCAAAAAGGACCGTTTAACTACAGATTGAACAAACGCTGATCATTTTATCCTCAACTGTAACTCTCATGCTGTCGTGTTATGAAGCTACTTAAAGCAGCAATCAGCAGCAGAAACAACAACAAAGCATGCTCCTGTTTCTGTAAAAAGCTGAGGGATGGTACTGGAGAAATGTAACCACTCAAATTAACAGATAAAGCTATGGATGCAAGGACTGACCCTCCATGATATCAACATTATAGGTTTAACCATGTTTTGAGGCTATACAGTGTTTGTTTACAATTTACATTGTTTGCAAACATTGAAGTAAAACACGCTTACATTTTTGGTTCTGATGTGGTACGACAGTTGAACTAAGCTCATGAGGCATTTATACGTTGTGTTCTTCAAAAATCTATCGGTATGTATAATTAAGTCCAAAAATGGATGTAGCAACTGCTGATTGCCACTTTTAAGTTAGCTTTGGCTTTGTAGCTTAGCTTTAACACATGTCAACATCACACCAGTCAGCACCCACTCAGCTCCCCATTGTAGCCTCCTAACATGCTAACATGAACAGACTGGCTTGAAAAAAGGTGTGTGTTTATGAACTTTGTTTAAAATCTGTGCTCTTTGAGTGCGAGTCTGTGTGAAAAAAAATCTGTCTGTGTGATAGCCAGCCTGTGTGTGTGTGTTTCATCTGTAATTAAATCAGTCCATTTCTCCTCCCTGGGTTAGCGAGGCGCCAGTGGATCTGCCCAGGGAGAGACACACACACACACACACACACACAGCGAGACAGTTAGGCTCTGCCAGTTTCATTAGAGGTGATGGATGACCTCATGAGAAATTGGCCTTGTCGTCGACACTGCAGTTACACTTACCCACACTTCAAACAGAAACACAAACTTCTGTGTTTGATATAAAAAGACAGTGAAATAATGCATGCGTATGCATATGCGTGTGTGTGTGTCTGTGTGTCTGTCTCTCTCGCTCTTTCTATGAATACAACTATGCATACATTTAATTGCATGTGCAAGCATCTGCGTGTTGTGTGTGTGTGGTGGTGTGGTGTGGTGTGGTGTGTGTGTGGTGTGGTGTTGTGTGGTGTGTGTGGTGTGGTGTTGTGTGTGTGGTGTGGTGTGGTGTGTATCTCTATGCATCTCTGAGCTTCAGTGCAGTGGGGGGATGGTATTAGGGTGTGTTCCCACTGTGTACTGACTCTACCAGAGGCAGCCTGGGCGCTTAGTTAGTGGTTTTGGTGGACATTTCCATATTGCCCAGGGTCATATGGGCACCGTGCCCACTTCTGACGCTGTGTGTGTGCGTGTGTTTGTGTGTGTGTGTGCGCGTGCTGTGGGTGCCCGCTGAGGCGTGGGGAGATTAAAGCGGGCGCGCAGTGGCACAAAGGGCCTGTCTAGTGCTTTTTAATTCCCTAAATTAGGGCTTGTTGCCAACGCAGTGCCAACCGAGGCTGATAGGAGGGCTCCTGGTAGGGCTAACACTCCAGAACTGACTGGTACTACTACTACTAACTACTAACTAGATAGGAGGTCCAACACTCCAGAACTGACTGGTACTACTACTACTAACTACTAACTAGATAGGAGGGCTAACACTCCAGAACTGACTGGTACTACTAACTAGGTAGGAGGGCTAACATTCCAGAACTGACTGGTACTACTACTACTAACTACTAACTAGATAGGAGGGCTAACACTCCAGAACTGACTGGTACTACTACTACTAACTACTAACTAGATAGAAGGGCTAACACTCCAGAACTGACTGGTACTACTACTACTAACTACTTACTAGATATCAGGGCTAACACTCCAGAACTGACTGGTACTACTACTACTAACTACTAACTAGATAGGAGGGCTAACACTCCAGAACTGACTGGTACTACTACTACTAACTACTTACTAGATATCAGGGCTAACACTCCAGAACTGACTGGTACTACTAACTACTAACTAGATAGGAGGGCTAACACTCCAGAACTGACTGGTACTACTACTACTAACTACTAACTAGATAGGAGGGCTAACACTTCAGAACTGACTGGTACTACTACTACTAACTACTAACTAGATAGAAGGGCTAACACTCCAGAACTGACTGGTACTACTAACTACTAACTACTAACTAGATAGGAGGGCTAACACTCCAGAACTGACTGGTACTAATAACTACTAACTAGATAGGAGGGCTAACACTCCAGAACTGACTGGTACTACTAACTACTAACTAGATAGGAGGGATAACACTCCAAAACTGACTGGTACTACTACTACTAACTACTAACTAGATAGGAGGGCTAACACTCCAGAACTGACTGGTACTACTAGAACTAACTACTGCTCACTGACAGACAGGAGGACATACAGTGGGGCAAAAAAAGTATTTAGTCAGCCACCAATTCTGCAAGTTCTCCCACTTAAAAGATGAGAAAGGCCTGTAATTTTCATCATAGGTACACTTCAACTATGACAGACAAAAATGAAAAAAATAAATCCAGAAAATCACATTGTAGGATTTGTAATGAATTTATTTGCAAATTATGGTGGAAAATAAGTATTTGGTCAATAACAAAAGTTTATCTCAATACTTTGTTATATACCCTTTGTTGGCAATGACAGAGGTCAAACGTTTTCTAAGTCTTCACGAGGTTTTCACACACTGTTGCTGGTATTTTGGCCCATTCCTCCATGCAGATCTCCTCTAGAGCAGTGATGTTTTGGGGCTGTTGCTGGGCAACACGGACTTTCAACTCCCTCCAAAGATTTTCGATGGGGTTGAGATCTGGAGACTGGCTAGGCCATTCCAGGACCTTGAAATGGTTCTTATGAAGCCACTCCTTCGTTGCCCGGGCGTTGTGTTTGGGATCATTGTCATGCTGAAAGACCCAGCCACGTTTCATCTTCAATGACCTTGCTGATGGAAGGAGGTTTTCACTCAAAATCTCACGATACATGGCCCCATTCATTCTTTCCTTTATCAGTCGTCCTGGTCCCTTTTCAGAAAAGCATGATGTTTCCACCCCCATGCTTCACAGTAGGTATGGTGTTCTTTGGATGCAACTCAGCATTCTTTGTCCTCCAAACACGACGAGTTGAGTGTTTACCAAAAAGTTATATTTTGGTTTCATCTGACCATATGACATTCTCCCAATCTTCTTCTGGATCATCAAAATGCTCTCTAGCAAACTTCAGATGGGCCTGGACATGTACTGGCTTAAGCAGGGGGACACGTCTGGCACTGCAGGATTTGAGTCCCTGGCGGCGTAGTGTGTTACTGATGATAGGCTTTGTTACTTTGGTCCCAGCTCTCTGCAGGTCATTCACTAGGTCCCCCCGTGTGGTTCTGGGATTTTTGCTCACCGTTCTTGTGATCATTTTGACCCCACGGGGTGAGATATTGCGTGGAGCCCCAGATCAAGGGAGATTATCAGTGGTCTTGTATGTCTTCCATTTCCTAATAATTGCTCCCACAGTTGATTTCTTCAAACCAAGCTGCTTACCTATTGCAGATTCAGTCTTCCCAGCCTGGTGCAGGTCTACAATTTTGTTTCTGGTGTCCTTTGACAGCTCTTTGGTCTTGGCCATAGTGGAGTTTGGAGTGTGACTGTTTGAGGTTGTGGACAGGTGTCTTTTATACTGATAACAAGTTCAAACAGGTGCCATTAATACAGGTACCGAGTGGAGGACAGAGGAGCCTCTTAAATGAATAAGTTACAGGTCTGTGAGAGCCAGAAATCTTGCTTGTTTGTAGGTGACCAAATACTTATTTTCCACCATAATTTGCAAATAAATTAATTAAAAATCCTAAATGTTTTTCTCATTTTGTCTGTCATAGTTGAAGTGTACCTATGATGAAAATTACAGGCCTCTCTCATCTTTTTAAGTGAGAGAACTTGCACAATTGGTGGCTGACTAAATACGTTTTTTGCCCCACTGTACATACACAGAGAGATTGAGGCTCTTGTTAACATTTCCACTCACTCACTTGAATTAATTTGACTGTAGATGTTGTATATGGTATACAGCCTTAGCTAATTTCAGCAAGCGCATGTGCCACCCTTATTTACAATCTTGGTGTCATCACCATCTTCCCCCCTAATACTAATGTGGCTCTTCGACTGTTTCAGAACAGTTCAGCACCATCCTCTGTGTCCTGGCAGAATGATGTCACAAAGAATGCCCAGTGGAATGAGTGTCAACTGTATCCGCATACGTATACTCCGAGGGTGTGTGGACACTGGTGTGTGTGTGCGCGTGCATGACTGCTTGTCACTGTGTATACATGCAGTGCCTTCAGAAAGTATTTGTACCCCTTGACTTATTCCACATTTTGTTGTTACAGTCTGAATTCAAAATGGATTCAATGTATATTTTCTCTCACCCATCTACACACACAAATTGAAACATGTTTTTAGAAATGTGATTATTATCCTGCTGAAAGGTGAATTTGTCTCCCAGTGTATGTTGGAAAGCAGACTGAGCCAGGCTTTCCTCTGGGATTTTGCCTGTTTTGCTATATTTCGTTTATTTTTATTTTTAAAAAACTCCTTAGTCCTTGCCGATGACAAGCATACCCATAACATGATGCAGCCACCACCATGCTTGAAAATATGAAGAGTGGTACTCAGTGATGTGTTGTGTTGGATTTCCCCCAACATAATGTTTTGTATCCAGGACATAAAGTTTTTGCAGTTTTACTTTAGTGCATTTTTGCAAACAGGATGCATGTTTTGGAATATATTTATTCTGTACAGGTTTCTTCTTTTCACTCTGTCATTTAGGTTAGTATTGTGTAGTAACTACAATGTTGTTGATCATTCCTCAGTTTTCTCCTATCACAGCCATTAAAATCTGTAACTGTTTTAAAGTCACCATTGGCCTCATGGTAAAACCCCTGAGCGGTTTCCTTCTTCTCCGGCAACTGAGTTAGGAATGACGCCTGTAACTTTGTAATGAATGGGTGTATTGATACACCATCCAAAGTGTAATTAATAACTTCACCATGCTCAAAGAGATATTCAATGGCTGCTTTTTTTTTATCTACCAATAGGTGCCCTTCTTTGCCTGGCATTGAAAAACCTCCCTGTTCTTTGTGGTTGAATCTTTGTTTGAAATTCACTGCTCGACTGAGGGACCTTACAGATAATTGTATGTTTGAGGTACAGAGATGAGGTAGTCATACAAAAATCACATCCAACACTATTATTGAGTCCATGCAGCTTATTATGTGAAGGGTTGAATAGTTGACTCAAGTCCTTTCAGCTTTTAATTTTTAATTAATTTGGTTTGTTACAATTTTTGAAAACATAATTCCACTTTGGCATGATGGGGTATTGTGTGTAGGCCAGTGACACAAAATCTCAATTGAATCCATTTTAAATTCAGACTGTAACACAACAAAATGTGGAAAAAGTCAAGAGGTGTGAATACTTTCTGGAGGCACTGTATGTGCCTGAATGTATAAGCGTGTTTGTCTCCAATCTCTCCATGCCCGCGGGGTATTGGCACCCAGCTAAAGGGCCAGTGTGTGGACACAGGGGTGTGTGTATGTCAGGTCTCCAAGGCCCCTCCCTCTCTCTCTCTCTCTGTGTAATCCAAATCCACTTTCAAAGGTGCTGCTCTGGCATTAATACACCATGTGACGCCATTGCCAAAGCCTTTTGACTTGCAATATATTTAAACCACTATATTCAAATGATTCATGTTCTCTCTATCGATAAGTAACTAACTTATTTGTGCAAAGTACATTACAAATGCTTTAGCAAGCTGCAGTGATACTGCACAGCAGTTGTAATACTAACATAAATGGTAGCAATAACTTACTTTCATGGATGATCGTGTGTGTGTTACGTGTTTAGCACGGGTGTGTGTTACGAACATTGGGGCAGTGACATTAGGACATCTGGGCCTTCCTCAGTACAGAGAAGTCTTGTGGATGTATGGAACGTTGCGCTTAAGTGTATAAATTGTGTATTCGTATTTGAAATGTATGTAGTTCTGTCGTTGAGTTGATACCTTTATGTACTGGTATGAGTGTGAATGGTAGAGCAGGGAATTACCAGGGACCTCACGAGACCATATTATCATCAGACTTTGGTGCCGATACGATTGTCACAATTCAATGTGTATTGTGGTTCGATATTGTGATTTTTATTGTGATTGGATGTTCCAGACATATTGCTCACCATGTCTGCTGCAGAGGGACAAGAGAGAGACATTAAATCAGGAGTTTGATCAGTCATGGAAACAAAAGGGCTGAAAACATTTGTGTCCCTATTTAAAAAAGAAGATGGAGAACAAGCTATTAAGGAAAAATACTGGAGTTCTGGTACAGGTACAGCCAACGAGCGCAAAAATAATATTGTGAAATTGTCGAAATGATACGATTTATTGTCAAAAAACGATGTCCCGATATGTAACTGTATCGATTTTCTCCCCCCATCACTAGTGACTGGTGGACACTGCTGGGTGTGAATGTGGTGTAGCGGAATTAAGATGGAAATGTACGACAAGCTGTTGAGGTGGAAACCATGAAATAGGAAGTTTAAAGGGAGGAAACTCCAACCGATTCAAGGTTGCTGCGTTCACGTCTGTTAACTCTGATCACGGTGGCTGAGGTGAAAGCCTCAGTGGGAGCCAAGGACCTTTACCCTTTATGGGTGGTAGACTGCAACCCATTACACTATCTCAGCTAACCCGTTAAGGGTGGTAGACTGCAACCCATTACACTATCTCAGCTAACCCGTTAAGGGTGGTAGACTACAACCCATTACACTATCTCAGCTAACCCGTTAAGGGTGGTAGACTGCAACCCATTACACTATCTCAGATAACCCGTTAAGGGTGGTAGACTGCAACCCATTACACTATCTCAGATAACCCTTTATGGGTGGTAGACTGCAACCCATTACACTATCTCAGATAACCCGTTAAGGGTGGTAGACTGCAACCCATTACACTATCTCAGATAACCCATTAAGGGTGATAGACTGCAACCCATTACACTATCTCAGATAACCCGTTAAGGGTGATAGACTGCAACCCATTACACTATCTCAGCTAACCTGTTAAGGGTGGTAGACTGCAACCCATTACACTATCTCAGATAACCCGTTAAGGGTGGTAGACTGCAACCCATTACACTATCTCAGCTAACCCGTTAAGGGTGATAGACTGTAACACGGCTCAAGATTCAAGGCCTGGTTATTTCATGAATGTTGCATTGTACCTAAAGAATTCCATAGCGGGTGGTATCTGTAACAAAAGGCCTACAAATTTAAGAGATGACATGTTACCCCAGGAAACCCATTGCGGGTGGTAACTGTAAAAAGTCTATACTTTACCCCAGGATACCCATTACGGGCGGTAACTATAGAAACAAGGTAGCTTCATTCACATCAGGGGAATTTAGCCAAAAGCCTATTTGCAATGCACCTCCCTGTTAGTGCATTTTAATGTGTTACACTGGCATTCAGTAACATTATGACTCACATGATTATGAAGGCAGTAATGTATGAAAGCATGTATATTTGTATTTTAAATGTATATAGTTCTGTTCTTGTCTATTAATGTTCTGTATTATGTCATGGTTCATGTTCTGTGTTGGACCCCAGGAAGAGGAGCTGCTGCTTTCGCAACAGCTAATGGGGATCCTAATACAATATTAATGTTGGTGTGTGTGTGTCCACACGGATGCCTGTCCGCCTGTTCTAATCCCAGTCTCTCTCAGCATCTGGAGCATTGACACAGTTTAAAGGCCTGGCGATGCCCACATAGGGCTGGCCCATTGCGCACACACTCACACACGGCCTATCTGGGGCACCAGAAGGCCCGGGAACCGCCAAGGCAGAGGCTGCCCACGTTGGCACTGCCACTGGGGGGGGGGGGGGGGCACTGCTGGCGCTCGGGGGAGAGAGGGAAATGGCAAGGGTGTGTGTGTGTGGTGGGGCTGAGGGAGTGAGGAAAGGAGAGGGGGAGGAGGGGGCACCTGGCATGGGATAATCACCCTGGGAATGGTCCCATGCCCTCTGTAGATATCAGGGAGGGAGGGATGGGGAGGTGTTGGGGTGTTAGAGAAAGAGGGATGAAGAGAGAGGGGGGAGATATAGAGATAGAGCGAGGGGGTGTGGGGAGATGAGAGAAAGACACGGAGAGAGAGAGAGAATGGATGAGGTTGTTAGTGTATGTATTGAGAGAACTCAACACTTCACATGGGACTGGGAGTATGGATGGTTTTATCATGCTAATGCTCCGCTCTGCTCTTAAAGGACAGGTGCTACTTTTCACCCATAACAAGCTGGCATGGGATGCTTGTGATGCCCTCTCTCTCCCTCTTTCTCCCAGTCTCTCTCGCTCTCTCTCTTTCCCTGTCTCTCGCTCTTTTTTCCCCTGTCTCTTTCTCCCTCTCTCTCCCTCTTTTTCCCTGTCTCTCACCCCCCCCCCCCCCTCTCTCATTTTCAATGTCTCTGTCACTCTACCTTTTACCCATAGCTGGCATCGGATGCTTATGGCACAACTACCCCCCTCTCTTTCCATCTCTCTACTTTTCACCATACAGGCTAGAATTGGGTGATTATACCCCTCTCTCTCCCTTATCTCTCCTTCAGTCCAGGCCTCAGGTTGCATCAGGGTCATCTCCCTCTCTCCCTGCTCTCAATGTCCTGGCCCACTGATGGCCTATCTGTCCCTGCCCTGCCCTGGCCCTGGCCCACTGATGGCCTATCTCTCCCTGCCCTGCCCTGGCCCACTGATGGCCTATCTCTCCCTGCCCTGCCCTGACCCACTGATGGCCTATCTCTCCCTGCCCTGCCCTGGCCCAACTGATGCCACCCCACGCCTGCCTCCTTCCTCGCCTGAACTCTCTCTCTCTGTAGTGGGCACAGATGCCCATGTTGGCCTGCAACAGCTGTCTCACCATGTGGCACTACCAAGTGTTGCCACCCAATGGAGTGGGAGTGGGTGAGGGGGAGAAAGGGTGGTGGGGGAGAGGGTGTGGGGAGGGGGTCTGAGTTGGGATGTGAGGGGCTGAGTTCATGAATATTAATGTTGTGATCACAGCCGAGTTCTGCCCAGGCAGGATCAAAAATCTCTGTATTTTTCTCCCTCCATCTTTCTTTATCTTTCTTTATTTTTCTAATGTTCTGTCTTTCTAGCTCTTTTGCACTCTTCTTCTCTCTCCCTTCTCTCTTTCTCTCTCCCCCTCTCCTTCTCTCCTTCCCTCGCTCTCCCTACCTACCCCCCCTTCCCCCCTTTCGCTCTCAGTCTCTCCCAGTAGAGTCAGTAAAGGTGATGGCCAGCGCCCATGTCTCCCCCGGTCACAGACAGGAAGCCCCTGGAAACAGAGAGAGGGAAGGAAACGTCAAACGCCTGGTTCTCATTGGTCGAAGAGTTCAAAATACACAAACCGTAACCAATAAGAAGACAAGCAGTCATCTAAGGAGTGGGACACAGAGACAGAGTAGTTTCATCCAAAATATTTTAATCCAAAAAGCTATACACGAGAAGTGCCGAAAACAGACTAGAGCCAACAAAATGGTGGCCATCGAGTGACGGGCGGCGTCCATTTTGGGGCGAGATAATTTCAGCTTCCAGAGTATCTTAAATAATCCTCCTCCTCGCCTCAAATAAAAATTATATTCAGAATTCCTGAACTAACGCTTACACTTGACTCCCCCCGACCCCCCCCCAATCTCTGATTTTGCTGATAGGTCCTTTATTGAGGAAAAACGTACTCACTACGACTGTGATGTGGTTGTCCCACCTAGCTATCTTAAGATGAACGCACCAACTGTAAGTCCCTCTGGATAACAGCGTCTGCTAAATGACTCAAATATAAATGTAAGTGAGTCATCCAAACAGCTAAATAAGTGGCATCATGAATTCTTATTATTTTTTAACATGACTAAATCTACCAGGTGGTCGCTAATTCTAGCTACACATTGACAGTGGATGGGGTGAGTTAGCTACCACCACACAATGTAAAGCATTATAATCTTGGTCACAGCTGAGTATATGCAATATTCAGAGACACACTTGTCTGGTTACACAAGACTAAGCACTGTGACAGCCTATGGCTTTACACAGTACATACATGCATTCTGTTGTAATAGAAAACAGATTTGAAGGAAAAGTAATCAAAAGTGAGTGATGTGATGATGGCGTCACAGTTCTATAGCTCCGGCATCAGGAGAGGAGAGGGGCTGTCAGAATGAAAAGAACACACACACACACTGGCCAAAACAGCAGGGGTAAAAGCTAAAGGGACCGCGAGAAGGATGGAGAGATGGAGGAGAGAAAGAGAGAGAGAGAGAGAAAGCGAGGGATGGGGCAGCAGATCAGAGAGTGTCTCTAGTGTCGTGCTCTCCCTTTAAAGAAGAGCCAGGAAAACAGATTAGGAGTCCACTCTTTTTCTCCTGGGGGAGCAGAGCACCCCCCCCGAACACACACACACACACCACACAGACAGACACACAATCTTTAACACACACACACACACACACTGTAGACCCTCCACTGCACCAGTCCTCCTTACAAACAACTGTGTTGGCTAAGAGTAGCTGAAGCTAACTCTAACTGACCCGGCCCACTGCTTAGTTAATTAGCTTGTTTTCTCACGGCTGAACCGAAGACGGTTTGTGTGTTCCATCTCCTCCTTTGACCAACATGTGGACTTAGAGGTGTAATTACTGGTTTCTCTGCCCTGTGTCACGTTTGCAAACAGTTTATGGCTGTTTAATGGGAGGGAGTATTTACTTAGAAAGCCTACTGAGGTACACACTGCCGCTGTCGATGGCTCGGTTGCTCCATTTCAGGGGCAGGTGTCTGTGCATGAGTGCATCTTGTGGTTCTATTTCGGTGTATGAATGTTTTTATATAAAATAAAATTGTATTTGTCACATGTGCCTAATACAACAGGTGTAGTAGACCTGGCAGTGAAATGCTTACTGACAAGCCCTTAACCAACAATGCAGTTCAATAAATAGTTAATGAAACATTTACTAAATTAACGAAAGTTTAAAAAATATAATCAATCAAAAAGCAACACAATAAATAAATGTACATAACGAGTCACTGTGCAGGGGTAAAGGTTAGTCGAGGTCATTTGTAAAGTGACCATGCATAGATAATAAACAGAGAGTAGCAGCAGTGTAAAAACAAAGGGGGGGGGGGGGGGTTAATGTGAATAGTCTGGTGGATTAATTGTTCAGCAGTCTCATGGCTTGGGGGGTAGAAGCTGTTAAGGAGCCTTTTGGTCCTAGACTTGGCGCTCCGGTACCACTTGCCATGCGGTAGCAAAGAAAACAGTCTATGACTTGGGTGACTGGAGTCTTTGACAATTTGTTGGGCCTTCCTCTGACACTGCCTACTATATAGATCCTGGATGTCAGAAAGCTTGGCCCAGTGATGTACTGGTGTGTGTGCATGGCTATCATTTGTTTGTTTGTCTGTCTGTGTGTGTGTGTGTGTTGTCTGTGTCTGTTTGTGTGTGTGTCGTCTGTGTCTGTGCCTGTGTCTGTGTCTGTGTCTGTGTGTGTGTGTGTGTGTGTGTGTGTGTGTGTGTCTGTGTGTGTGTGTGTGTGTGTGTGTGTGTGTGTGTGTGTGTGTGTGTGTGTGTGTGTGCGTGCGTGCGCGCGCGCACGCGCCAGCCTGCGTCTCCTAATATCTATTCAGGTTTACAGAGCTGCCCATGGCAGTAGGTGATAAGCACCGGTCCAACCAGACTGTACAAGCCTGGACAGGCCTGTCATTACCAGGGTAGTGTTCCGTTTTCAACTCCTGGTCCTGTAACCAGAAATCTAGCAGCCAGGAACTCAACTCACTTTTTTTCCTTTGAGTATTAGTTGTGTATTGGGTTTAGTGGAGTTTCACAGCCACGTGGTATTGAGTCTCACAGCGATGGGGACATACTTCATACGCTCTAAACCTAACTGTATCAAGCCCAGCCAGGTCACCTGTGACACAATCCGTATTCGATGTCCATCCATGTCTGAGGAGGTCGGGAGCTGACATGTAAAAAGACCACTAGGGGTAACAGCACTGTTACCTTCAAGTAGGTTTGGGTTTTGCTAGGGCCTTGTGGACGAGGATGGGCGTAAGCATCTGCCTCTGGTGACAAAGGTTGCATGTTCGAATCCGGCGATAGAAAGTTGTTGTTGATTTTTGTGTTCAGCCTGTCCCAAACCTTAACCCTTACATGAACTATTCAGACTTAATGCCTAACCTTAAGAATTCTGAGTTAATGCCTAAACTTAACCCTAACCTGGAAAATTCTGAGTTAATGTCTAAACTTAACCCTAACCTGGAAGATTCTGAGTTAATGTCTAAACTTAACCCTAACCTGGAAGATTCTGAGTTAATGTCTAAACTTAACCCTAACCTGGAAGATTCTGAGTTAATGTCTACACTTAACCCTAACCTGGAAGATTCTGAGTTAATGTCTAAACTTAACCCTAACCTGGAAGATTCTGAGTTAATGTCTAAACTTAACCCTAACCTGGAAGATTCTGAGTTAATGTCTAAACTTAACCCTAACCTGGAAGATTCTGAGTTAATGTCTAAACTTAACCCTAACCTGGAAGATTCTGAGTTAATGTCTAAACTTAACCCTAACCTGGAAGATTCTGAGTTAATGTCTACACTTAACCCTAACCTGGAAGATTCTGAGTTAATGTCTAAACTTAACCCTAACCTGGAAGATTCTGAGTTAATGTCTAAACTTAACCCTAACCTGGAAGATTCTGAGTTAATGTCTAAACTTAACCCTAACCTGGAAGATTCTGAGTTAATGTCTAAACTTAACCCTAACCTGGAAGATTCTGAGTTAATGTCTAAACTTAACCCTAACCTGGAAGATTCTGAGTTAATGTCTAAACTTAACCCTAACCTGGAAGATTCTGAGTTAATGTCTAAACTTAACCCTAACCTGGAAGATTCTGAGTTAATGTCTAAACTTAACCCTAACCTGGAAGATTCTGAGTTAATGTCTAAACTTAACCCTAACCTGGAAGATTCTGAGTTAATGTCTAAACTTAACCCTAACCTGGAAGATTCTGAGTTAATGTCTAAACTTAACCTTTAAGACGTTTGGAACAACTTGTAAAGAGACTGTGAGAGCCTGTTGGTCAGCCAACCAGGGGGCAGCTAGCAACCCTTGGTTGGCCAGTAGTGCCTCTGTTTCACTTTGTTTTGTTTTTTCTCTCCCTCCCTCTCTTTTCTGTTACTCTCACTGTCAGACTGTAAAGGAGATGCAGACAGAGAAAAGGAGAAATGGCCAGAAAAGCCGTCCAAACTCCATCCAGCCAGAGAGTGAGATTTGTAATGCTAGACAACACTCAGTCAGTCGCAATGCGATGCTAGAATAAACCCCTCTCCCTCTCAGCCTGCAGACAAACAGGCCCTTGTGTGTTCCAGCTCCTTGTGTACGCCCCAAATGGCACCCAAACCCTGTGTAGTGCACTACTTTTGAACACTGCCCTATGGGGGATAGTGTTCCATTTGGGACGAACGACCTTGTGTGGGATATGGCACTTCTCCCTTCTCACAGCTCTGTTGACCAGTCCCAAACAGAGGAGGAACACACAGTATAGGCCTGCTAGGCAGATCAGATTCAGGTTTGGGGTTTTAATGTTGAAGGCTGAACTCTTGTCTTTATCTTGATTTGATTGCTTGAGGGAATTTTGAGATAGGCCTGCTAACATGACTGTGTCTGTATGGATCTGTAATGTCAGGGTGGGGATTCTGTATGTCGGAGACCTCTTGTCAAGGCCACATCGGCAGTCATCATATCTCCTCATATCCGTTTGGTCTCCTGTGTGTTTTACGTTTGCTCTTAGTAGGTCCATCGATATGAAGTTCATGTTAATAATTCAACTCTAGATAGAAGATGTCCTGACCGAAGGCCCAGTTTGAGGGCTGAGTCTCAGTGTGGACACCTGGATGAGATTAGTGTGGATCTATATTGTTCAACTGCTCACCTATACTAAATGATATGATGAGCAAAGTGGTGAGCCAGTTCCTGGTGTGAGGGAATATGTAATTCCGTAATTAATACATCCACGTGGTTTAGGAAAGGTGATAGAAATATGTCTTTCTCAACACTGACACTTGCCCTCTATGCTGCAATAACTGGGCCCGCCTAACATGTTGTGCCTTGTTTTTTCAGAACTACAGGCCACCTATCCCATAACTTTTTCTTCCAGAACTAATTTGTCTAATCGATAAAGAGCCAGAGAAGTTGAAAGAGGGTCCCAGCTGAACGTTCCGCTCTGATCGTTCCATATACCGCCGTCACTCGAGCTTCCAGCCAGTGAGGTTTTTAAGACTCATAGCCCACATAATGACTGGTCTTAAAACAATGCGGTCGCGAGAGATGGGGGCTGCGGTAACCGCTGTGCACCGCTAACCCTTAATTACCTTTAATTAGTCCAAAGCTTCCTCTAATTGACGCGTAGAGGGCTCGCGTTAAGGCTTGCCTTTGCTCTTGCTGTGTGGAGACAATTAGGCCGTATTGCGTCGGCACGGCAACAAAAGTTCAACTGTTTGTTTTTTAACTCCCTGGAACATAGTATTATTTCGATATTTTTTAAGAGAATGGTTTGGCCCCATGTTGTCTCCGTCCAAGTGAAAACAAACTATTTGAAGCCGTTTTTACCAGCATTGAAGGCTTACAGTCTTAGTGTTGGCTAGGCGGCCTAGCCCAGGCCTATAGTGTTTGATAAACCAAATCAAGCAAATCCCAATTAGTTTATTCTGACTTTATCCCAACATCTTAAAAACATTATTTCAATGTTTTTATAAACAAATAGTTTTCATCTACCAAGTTTCAAGTAAATACTGTTAATCACATATACATAAAAATAGGGAATGATTAGTATAATACAAAGGTTATGGACCTACAGCAACAGCCACTGAACAGGGTAAAACTGGAGGGGGGCATGGAGACTTCATATTGCAGGAATATATTATATTATGCCTAGATTAGAACATATTATAATTATTGATTCTATTGTCAAATCATGAAAATACAATTTTGAGGGCAGTTTCATCCCTGCCACACTGAGTTGTGAATATAGGACAGCCAGCTTCGCGTGTATGCATGCCATCAACAAGCCTTGGCCACTTAAAAATATATATAGTTATTAATTATTAATCTGTCAGTTGTCATATTTTTGAGAGAAATTTCACTACGTTTTTCATTGAAATTAGTGTGTTTATTTCCATATGTGACAGAGGTTTAGTATTTATTTATAAAAATATAAGCTAAGCGACAAGAGTCCGACTCATTGCAGTGCCCTCTTGCACAAAGCACTGCAGAATTTACCACCATAATAGGTTCCTATTTTAGATGCATTTCTATAGCCCCGATACTGCAGGCATATCCAGTCCTATTGGTCCAAGTTCTTGCATTCATTTATCGTCATACTGAACATTTTTCGATATAGCTCGTCATTATTCGTTTTTCTTCGTTCGTTTAGTCTTAATGCGATAGAAATTTTTTAACAATATTATTTTCAACAAAGTGTTTATCTTTCAGATGGAATATTTTACGAATTGATTGGCACATTTTTTACTTTAAAATGATTTTCTTCTGAACAGTTTTATTATACCTAGAATTGTGCATATTTGTAGTCTTTTTATTTATTTTTATTTAAATTAATACAAAGAATAGATAAGTGTTTAAAAAAAGACCATAAGAATGAACCATGATAACACACATGACAAATTGCTTTGGAGGTAAATTCGGTTCCTCAGCTCTTAACCTTGAAATATTTTTCGAACAAAAGTCATTTTCCGTTTTTAGATTTGTCACCGTTCTTCTGAAATGTGTAACAGTAATCATTTGTTTACTAAATGAAAACTAATGTCAAACCGGTTTCTAGGGGGTTAAATTGAAAACTGGTTATGCTAAATTGATATTGTGACCATGAAGAAGTATAATTTGTAACAATTATATATATATATATATATAGTATATATTTATATATATAAAAGTAGTATATAAAAGTATTCATTCGTAGATATGCTTTACTGTGTGAACGAAGAGGCAGCTTCTCAATTAGTACCTGCGTGTGAAATATAATATGATGTCCGACATTCTGTAAAGAATGATAAAAAAAAGACTGAAATAACTTATAAAACACTATGTGCCTGTTAAGATGAAAAACCAATGCATTGAAAATGAATTACTAAAATAATCGAATGCCCTTATTGTAGGCTTTGGGAAGTATGCAAATCAATTGTTATAAAATAATACTGTATATGAATTAATAAGGACTTGCCCTAGATAATTAAATGGACAACATATTTTGAAAAGAAAATTGTGTATAGTTATTCCAAAAAAAGGCTATAGCTGATAGACTATTGCAATTAACAGTTAAACTAAGTGACATTTTCATAAATCTGATACATAAACAGTGGGTCATCTCATCTTCATAACTAAGATCCTATTGTCAATATATCATCATAGCCTACCCTGCATGCTATTTAGTGATCGAAGTTGTATTTATTAGCCTACTTATTGTTTAATATCTGTTATTGTGGTAAGCTATATTCTATCGGTGAAATGACCTACAACAGGCGGCAAAAGAGAAACGATTGGAATTTGGAATCTCTATTCTATTTTGATTGCTTCAGAGAGAACATTTGTCTAAGGCCTGTGAAAATCAATATTACCATGGTAAAATAATGTTGACAAAGATAGACATATTTGAGAGACATTTATCACAATGTTTTTGTTTTGTTTGTTAAAATGAGTTAGGAGAAATAACTGGCCTAACTGTGCGAGGATTAACTCTGTTTGTCTTTCGTTTCCAGGCTACACACTGCAGTCTCTTTCTTATGTTCAAAAGCAGAGCATAAACTTTGAGCGAAATGTTTTGTAGCGTTCTTGACAGACTTTCTCCCGCACCACCCTCCCCCCACACCTTTTAACCCTCTCGTGTTAAATGATAACTTAAATCATAATTCAATTAATGAATAATAGATGAGGCCAAATGCGTTGGGGGGTCAATGTTCAATAATTCATCACGCCGTTATGTTACTCCTGATGTGATGTGCTGCAGGAATGTTATTGCGCGTCTGATTGAATAGCTCCAAATTCTTTCATCTCAAACAAACCAAAAATTTGACCTCAACGTATAAAGAAAGATATATTTAGCTTATCAAAAACAAATACACGTATTGGTCCCCACCCATGTTGATGGTTGTATTTCTTAGGCCTAGGCTATATGTGGCATGTCTGGTTGACTAGCTCCAGATTGTAGTCCGGATAGTATCAACCCCAAAATAATAACAAAATCAGTGAACATTTATCGTTAAAAGGGATTATCGTTTTTTAATCAAAAGTACATAAATAGCCTATTTAGAAGTTGTTGTTTTTTTACGCATTTTTTTACGCATTGGGGCGGCAGGGTAGCCTAGTGGTTAGAGTGTTGGACTAGTAACCGGAAGGTTGCAAGTTCAAACCCCCGAGCTGACAAGGTACAAATCTGTCGTTCTGCCCCAGAACAGGCAGTTAACCCACTGTTCCTAGGCCGTCATTGAAAATAAGAATTTGTTCTTAACTGACTTGCCTAGTTAAATAAAGGTAAAATTAAATAAAAATGTGGGGAGGACTTTTTGTGGTGTGTGTTTTTTGTGTCTTCAACCTGCGTTGCAAATTTGATTATGACTGCAAATGAGCGGCATATCAGTCCTATATAACCTTTTGAAAAACTGCACGAACTCCCGAAAAGTATAGCCATGCAGGACAGACACAGAACAATAAACCATTTATGTGTTAAAACCCAACTGAATGGGTTAAATTCCATCCCTGAATTCAGTAATGTCACATCAATTGTCCTGCACCTGTTAGCTAAATAAACTTAGGTGGATGGCCTAAACTTTCCTCAGCTTGTGTCTTGATAGTCAACTTTTTTTCTGTGATACACTCTTAGAAAAAAAGGTTCTGGATAGAACCAAAAAAGGGTTATATTGCTTGCTTCATATGGCACCCCTAAAGGTTCTATATAGAACCGTGTTGTAGGGTTCTTTGATCAGAACCCCCAGTGGTTCTTCTTTACTGAACCAAAATTGGTTCCATATAGGGTTCTATGTGGAACCAACTTCGGTTCTAGAACCTTAAGGGGTGCCATATATGAAGTAAGCATATAACAATTTTTGGTTCTATCCATAACCATTTTTTTAATATTCCAATGTGGGATATTCCAAATTCAATTGCTATTGCATCCATGATCCATACATATTACATATCATTTTCTATTAGGCTCGGAACTTTGAGGCGTTTTTATGAGAAGGCCTCGGAGCGCGCGCTGCCTCATCTCACCAAATGTGTGGCACTGCCAAAGGCCGCGCAAGGCCGTGCACTCTGGCCACTTTAGAAACTGTCGCTGACCCAAATGACCTAGAAATACGTCATTATTTTGAATGTTGGCATAGTTATTAGGTTTCTATCGACTGCAGTTCACGAATGTCACTATGAAACACAGGGAAAAGTTCCAAGTTGAACTAACTACCTGTCCTGGCCTGACCTGGACTATTCCACTAGCCTACACCTGACACCTCTATCCTTTACTCATCTCCCTATTTCTCTCTCCGTTCCTCTGCGGCTGGTAACGGTAGCGCAAGACAGTACAGGCAGCCCGTAATCCCCGCTGCCCGTGATTTAGCCCGAGCCCGCATAATGCTCCTAAACCCCCAGCTGCTACCCTGGCCACTTGCTCCCCGCGACAGACTGCGAACAGTTCGCGTTATTAATAATTCAACCAACTCGACGCTTCCACGAGACCACGACCGGCTGATCGCTCTGACCGGCCCCGACGCTAATAAGGCTATACAACTGCCATCATTCTTATTCCATTTTAAAGGGACATTAACCTCCTTTTGTGTCGCTGATATTGGGGAATAAACCGCTATCAGTATTGATATTGGAACGTAGGCTACGGCTATCGCATCAGTAGTCAGCATTTTTACACGAGGATTTCTCGACAGGTCTTTGTTGCTGCGGTGTAGGCATTTTGGTATCTCGGCAATGCAATAACGATTTTGAAGACGTCTCTTTCATCTCGTACGCTTTGAGGAGGAGGAGGCGTGGGACCAGGGGACTCTCCGATTGTGGATCAAGAGTGAGAGAGGGGGACAAGGGGAAAGCAGAACGAGAAGACAGACAGTTGGAGGAAGAGATTGGGGTGTTGGTGTTAGTTTGGATACACATTTTGGAAACGGGAGCAGAGAGCTGTTATTTTGAAGGTGGAGAAAATACACAAACAAAAACTTACTTTCTATCTTATCTCCGTCCACACAGTATTTTACCTATTTGTGAGACGTTTGTTGGTGGTTCGGTGTCTCTCTCACGTCACTGATTAGTTGCAGAACTTTCTTTCACTGCTCCGGTGTTGAAGGCAGCAGGACTTGGACTCGAACGTCTCCCGAACTTCTTGGGCCGTCGAGGAGCGTTGACGATGGGATGCAACTTGTGCTAACAAGTGAAAAGAAGAATCCAGAATCACTAGGGGAAGTAGGGAGTCTGCTGCTACGCTGTCCTTCCTTTCATTTTCTCTCGCAGAAGAGAAGACTAACTTTTTCAAAGACCGTTTTCTGGGCCACAGGCCGACTTGTTTAAAGGACTTGTTTTTGCTTCCGGTAACACCGAAGAAAAAACAGAGTCGCGCTCTCTCGCCCTCTTCTCTCCCTCTCGCTCTCTCTCACTTTTTTTGGAAGCAGAATTTTTAAAGTAAAATGGGTCTTTGAGAGAGTTGGCACATCTCCCTGCGCTATAATGGTACGTGCTATGTAAATTAATATCATCACTGGAGAAAGCCTTTCAAAGCATTGCCATATTATTTCTAAGTTTGATATGTAGAATACCTTTACACTTTAACAATATGTTATAATTATGTTACAATTAATTTAAGAGGGGACTTATTTGATTCACGTCAGTCAAAATCTACATCTCAGTCAAAAGAGGAGTATTTGTTATTGATTAGACTAAATACTTTAGTGCCTACATGTGTATTATTGTATTATTTAAGTAATATTATTTTATTTCGTGTGTGACACTAAACGGTCAAAAGTGAAGCACCACAATGCAAGCAAAGCTCACCTGTATCCCCGATGCTTGTCTAGCTAGACAAGTGGTAACTACTCCGTTTTGTTACTGTGATGTGTCTGACTATCATAAACAGCTTATTATCCCACATTTATTTTCTCACACTCTTTTTATTTAAACCACGAATTTTAATTAAATGTAGGCCTGTTATTATTTATATTATTATTTATTATAATACATTATTTTACATGTATTATAACATTTATAATATTTTGCCTATATGCCTATTATTTGTTATTATCAAAGTCAAAATAAATATGAGGCTATATAAAAAAAATATTAAAAAAACATTGAGAACAAAATAGTCGTCTGAATATAAAACCCATGTGATGACGAAGTGGCGGGATGCTGGGTCTATTCTGCGGTGGTTAGCCTACATCAAAAAGAATAACCAACGACGACAGCATGTTTTATCGTTCTAAGAGAACAGTTTGACAGGCCAGAATATGGGACAGTGCGGGTGGTTCTTGTGTGTCGGAGACCAAATGTTCAACCTTTTAGAAGCTTCATTGTCTGGGGTGCATCTCTTTCAAATCAAATAAATGTGTATTTGTTGTGTATGTATACACAGATTAGCAGATGGTAAAGCAAGTGCAGCGAAATGCTTTTGTATCCTAGCTCCAGCAGTGCAGTAAATGTCTAACAGTACAATAGGCCTATAAATACACAAGTAATCCCGATCTCTTTCTCCTACTTGCGGAATTGTCTTTTTTCCCCCTGTAGCCTGTCGGTTGTATTTTCATCAATGGGTCGGCTAATTGAGTTGCGTAGTTGATGACACTTCATATAGGCTCCCGAAAAGGGAGGGGGAAGCGGGAATAGATTTCCCCTCAGTATTGGTGTGTTTATAGTTCATAGGCCCGTTCAAACCATCCAATGGATATCAGACTTGTTTTTTTTGCCAGAAGCATGTGGTTACTTTACCACAAGCTATAATAATAATATGCTAATAATAACGATAATAATATATGATATGAAATCAAATTTAAATTAATAATCTAAATTAATAATATAGCCTAAGATATATAGCACATAACATACATTGTGTGTACAAAACATTAGGGATGCCTGTTCTTTCCTTGACAGACTGAGCAGGTGAATCCCGGGGAAAACTATGATTCCTTATTGATGTCACCTGTTAAATCCAATCAATGTAGATGAAGGGGAGGAGACAGGTTAAAGAAGGATTTTTAAGCCTTGAGACAATTGAGTCATGGATGGTGTGTGTGCCATTCAGAGGGCGAATGGGCAAGACAAAATATTTAAGTGTCTTTGAACGGGGTACTGTATGGTAGTAGGTGCCAGGCACACTGGTTTGAGTGTGTCAAGAACTGCAACGCTGCTGGGTTTTTCACACAACAGTTTCCTGTGTGTATCAAGAATGGTCCACCACCCAAAGGACATCCAGACAATTTGACACAACTGTGGGAAGGAACGGAGTCAACATGGGCCAGCATCCCTGTGGAACGCTTTTGACACCTTGTAGAGTCCATGCCCTGACGAATGTAGGCTGTTCTGAGGGCAAAAGGGGGTGCAACTCAATATTAGGAAGGTGTTCCTCTCCTTAACTCTGACTGTTCCTAACCGCATTGGATTACCATTGTAATCTCTGTATCATAACTCTTCCTTAATATATGATTTGATATGTAAAAGGGACAGATGCATTACACTTTTGATAGTTCTGTTTAGTTTTTAAATGCATTGTCTGGATTGTATACACTCAGTGTATATAGAAAAGTCATTATTATTCAAGAGGTCACTGATAATAATATATTTTAAGTCCATAGTTAACATCAATTAAAAAATGCTATTTTCTGTGTATTATTCAGGAAGCATCAGTAATAATACACTGTAACCTACACTCCAGTCACATTAGGAGTTATATTAGTGTAGTCCTAGGCCTTTTCTTGAAGCCTGCTTTCTGAGGCAAACACCCACTTCTGAAATGTACTACTTGATAGGGTGTGTGGTGTGTGTCTGATGTGATTATTCAATCTACACAGCCCGTCAGTCTGACTGGCTCTCATCTGCACACATGGAATCTCACATCACTGACTCTCAAACGTACAAACATAACATGATCCATTAACAGGTTATACTGTAGGGCTGTGACGGTCATGGCATTTTGGATGATGGTAATTGGCCAGTCAAATGACCGTTGTCACTGTAATAACCGTTCAAATAGCCCCATACGAGCAAATAGGAGCAAAACAGGAAGTAAATATCTGTGCTAAAATATGCGGTGTGATTTGTTTATTCAACTCAACTGAAATGACAAAAAATACACTCCATTTCATGAGCCACATCAGTTAACCAAATTTGATTGAACATTCTACATTACCATAGAAATTATTGAGTGTACCCATGAGTTTGACAGTCAAATTGCCAGTGTTAGAGGTTCCAAGCCTGTTCTATTCATTCTGTTTCTATGTGCTGCTGCTGCATTGTGGACACTGTTGCCTAGGCAACCGAGACTAGTTTGCTTGTTTCAGCAAGGAGCAACAAAGTCTCATCAGGTTGTTAAGAGTCCATGTTAAGCCCAAAACAGACTCAACTTCCCATCTTCAGTCAGCTGTTCGTTCCACACAGAACTTTTATTTTTAAAAACGGTTATGACGGTTATTTTACTTTCATGAGAGGTCTTCATCCATAACCATGTGGTAGTTGTGCCAGCACTACGTTATAGGGTACTTAGTAAATACTGTAGAGCAGCATTTCTCAAACTCCATCCTCGGGACCCCAAAAGTGCACCCTCGGGGTTCCGATGACAGAGTGAGGAAACTCTGCTATAGAAGGACAGGGATGTAAATACAAGTTCCTGGGGGATAGAAAAGTTGATCCTAACAAATGGTTGGTTCATGCATCAGTGAACACGATAATACAACACAAAACATCATTACCAGCATTGACAAGCTTCCCTGTAGTCTATGTTGTGGTTATTATTAGCCTCCGATTGGAACTTTGAGCTGTCTCGTCTGTCAAGTGCATTATTGTAATTGGTGAGTTGGCAAGGGGGCGTAAACCTCGACATCACATCATCACCATGACATTTGACTGATTTTAATATCTGGATTCTATTTCTATGGGCTCACCGTGTGTTCCGTTATATGTCCCATTGAAACGTGTGTTACCGTTATATGTCCCATTGAAACGTGTGTTCCGTTATATGCCCCATTGAAACGTGTGTTCCGTTATATGTCCCATTGAAACGTGTGTTCCGTTATATGTCCCATTGAAACGTGTGTTCCGTTATATGTCCCATTGAAACGTGTGTTCCGTTATATGTCCCATTGAAACGTGTGTTCCGTTATATGCCCCATTGAAACGTGTGTTCTGTTATATGCCCCATTGAAACGTGTGTTCTGTTATATGCCCCATTGAAACGTGTGTTCCGTTATATGTCCCATTGAAACGTGTGTTCCGTTATATGTCCCATTGAAACGTGTGTTCCGTTATATGTCCCATTGAAACGTGTGTTCCGTTATATGTCCCATTGAAACGTGTGTTACCGTTATATGCCCCATTGAAACGTGTGTTACCGTTATATGCCCCATTGAAACGTGTGTTCTGTTATATGCCCCATTGAAACGTGTGTTCCGTTATATGCCCCATTGAAACGTGTGTTACTGTTATATACTCCATTGAAACGTGTGTTCCGTTATATGCCCATTGAAACGTGTGTTACTGTTATATGCCCCATTGAAACGTGTGTTCCGTTATATGTCCCATTGAAACGTGTGTTACCGTTATATGCCCCATTGAAACGTGTGTTACCGTTATATGCCCCATTGAAACGTGTGTTCTGTTATATGCCCCATTGAAACGTGTGTTCCGTTATATGCCCCATTGAAACGTGTGTTACTGTTATATGCCCCATTGAAACGTGTGTTACCGTTATATGCCCCATTGAAACGTGTGTTACCGTTATATGCCCCATTGAAACGTGTGTTACCGTTATATGCCCCATTGAAACGTGTGTTCTGTTATATGCCCCATTGAAACGTGTGTTCCGTTATATGCCCCATTGAAACGTGTGTTACCGTTATATGCCCCATTGAAACGTGTGTTACTGTTATATGCCCCATTGAAACGTGTGTTACTGTTATATACTCCATTGAAACGTGTGTTCCGTTATATGCCCCATTGAAACGTGTGTTACTGTTATATACTCCATTGAAACGTGTGTTCCGTTATATGCCCCATTGAAACGTGTGTTACTGTTATATACTCCATTGAAACGTGTGTTCCGTTATATGCCCCATTGAAACGTGTGTTACTGTTATATACTCCATTGAAACGTGTGTTCCGTTATATGCCCCATTGAAACGTGTGTTCCGTTATATGCCCCATTGAAACGCTTGTGTTTTGTAATCTAATGCGTTGTGGTAAACTCTCCCTGTGTTAGAGCTCAGAAGCAAATTACTCCCCATGATCAGCCTATTGTGGGAAACAATGAGGTTATTGTAACCAGGAGAAACATTATTGTTGAGTGCACATACCACAGTGTGGTTTCACGTTGTTAGAGAGTGTGGTTTCACTAGTAAGTTACCACACTGTGGTTTCACGTTGTTAGAGAGTGTGGTTTCACTAGTAAGTTACCACACTGTGGATTCACGTTGTAAGAGAGTGTGGTTTTTCTAGTAAGTTACCACACTGTGGTTTCACGTTGTTAGAGAGTGTGGTTTCACTAGTAAGTTACCACACTGTGGTTTCACGTTGTTAGAGAGTGTGGTTTCACTAGTAAGTTACCACACTGTGGTTTCACATTGTTAGAGAGTGTGGTTTCACTAGTAAGTTACCACACTGTGGTTTCACGTTGTTAGAGAGTGTGGTTTCACTAGTAAGTTACCACACTGTGGATTCACGTTGTAAGAGAGTGTGGTTTTTCTAGTAAGTTACCACACTGTGGTTTCACGTTGTTAGAGAGTGTGGTTTCACTAGTAAGTTACCACACTGTGGTTTCACGTTGTTAGAGAGTGTGGTTTCACTAGTAAGTTACCACACTGTGGTTTCACATTGTTAGAGAGTGTGGTTTCACTAGTAAGTTACCACACTGTGGTTTCACGTTGTAAGAGAGTGTGGTTTCACTAGTAAGAGTATCTCGGTAAAGACAGACATGTAGGGACAGAGTTAATGTGTTACATACATTAATACCACCCTTCTACTGTGTAACTAGGTGTATAGTGTTGGCCTATAGGTGATCTCCCTCACTACTGTGTAACTAGGTGTATACTGTTGGCCTATAGGGATCTCCCTCACTACTGTGTAACTAAATATATAGTGTTGGCCTATAGGGATCTCCCTCACTACTGTGTAACTAAATATATAGTGTTGGCCTATAGGGATCTCCCTCACTACAAAATGCTGGAGATACTGTAAATTGTGTGGGTTATGCAGGGTTTTGTTCCAGCCCACTTACACACCTATGCTGGGATGAAGTTGGAGACATGTGAAGGGAACAAGGACAGAAAGAAAGGAACATCTTCCTGGGATGAAACACAGCTACAATATATCTGGTATAAATACAATATATCTTTATTGATACAATACAGCCTGGTATAAATACAATATATCTTTATTGATACAATACAGCCTGGTATAAATACAATATATCTGTATTGATACAATACAGCCCTGGTATAAATACAATATATATTTATTGATACAATACAGCCCTGGTATAGATACAATATATCTTTATTGATACAATACAGCCTGGTATAAATACAATATATCTGTATTGATACAATACAGCCCTGGTATAAATACAATATATCTTTATTGATACAATACAGCCCTGGTATAAATACAATATATATTTATTGATACAGTACAGCCCTGGTATAAATACAATATATCTGTATTGATACAATACAGCCCTGGTATAAATACAATATATCTGTATTGATACAATACAGCCCTGGTATAAATACAATATATATTTATTGATACAATACAGCCCTGGTATAGATACAATATATCTTTATTGATACAATACAGCCTGGTATAAATACAATATATCTTTATTGATACAATACAGCCCTGGTATAAATACAATATATCTGTATTGATACAATACAGCCCTGGTATAAATACAATATATCTTTATTGATACAATACAGCCCTGGTATAAATACAATATATATTTATTGATACAATACAGCCCTGGTATAGATACAATATATCTGTATTGATACAATACAGCCTGGTATAAATACAATATATCTGTATTGATACAATACAGCCCTGGTATAAATACAATATATATTTATTGATACAATACAGCCTGGTATAAATACAATATATCTTTATTGATACAATACAGCCTGGTATAAATACAATATATCTTTATTGATACAATACAGCCTGGTATAAATACAATATATCTTTATTGATACAATACAGCCTGGTATAAATACAATATATCTTTATTGATACAATACAGCCTGGTATAAATACAATATATCTTTATTGATACAATACAGCCTGGTATAAATACAATATATCTTTATTGATACAATACAGCCTGGTATAAATACAATATATCTTTATTGATACAGTACAGCCCTGGTATAAATACAATATATCTGTATTGATACAATACAGCCCTGGTATAGATACAATATATCTGTATTGATACAATACAGCCTGGTATAAATACAATATATCTGTATTGATACAATACAGCCCTGGTATAAATACAATATATCTTTATTGATACAATACAGCCCTGGTATAAATACAATATATATTTATTGATACAATACAGCCCTGGTATAGATACAATATATCTGTATTGATACAGTACAGCCCTGGTATAAATACAATATATCTGTATTGATACAATACAGCCCTGGTATAAATACAATATATCTTTATTGATACAATACAGCCCTGGTATAAATACAATGTATCTTTATTGATACAATACAGCCCTGGTATAAATACAATATATATTTATTGATACAGTACAGCCCTGGTATAAATACAATATATCTGTATTGATACAATACAGCCCTGGTATAAATACAATATATCTTTATTGATACAGTACAGCCCTGGTATAAATACAATATATCTTTATTGATACTATAGAGCCCCACATTAGAGGTGTCATAATACCCATTAAACTTAGCGGTCAAACAGGGAAATGGTTCCAATCCTTTTTCCATCATACATTTTTCCCATAAGAGACTTTAGTAACACTTCAAATAAGGGCTGTGTTTCGTGTAGACTTACCCTGGCGTGACATTTTGATAACCATGTAAATCTCTCTCGGACAAGGTGACTTTAATCAATATATTAGTCTCTATTTACTCTCAGATTAGAAAATGCTGATTAGCATCAAAGTCGACATCAAGGAAAACTACCAATCCCTGCAAGCTCCTGCACATCATCTCTAGCTGACACCTTTGCTAACAGTTATTGTGTCAATTTAAAACTTGCACAAGACAGTTCACAGAATTGCCATTTAAAGAAATGTAGCCAGGTTTTATGGCTATTATGACTCATACTGTGGTACTCGATACAGACCTAGTATGAATACAATGCATCTTTATTGATACAATTACAGCCCTGTGCTAGAAGTTAGCTATTTGTTCTGTGGTGACGTTTCCTTCAGGGACAAATCTAGGATCAGCTTTCCCTCCCCCAATCCTAACCTTAACCATTAGTGGCGGAAACGCTAAACTGATCTAAGATCAGTGTCTAGGCCGTGGGAACTTCACCCTACACCTAGCTACCTGTCTTGTCTAATATTTGTCACCATGCCAGGTTTATAGTGCATCTCTGGGGCTGTCTGTCCCACAGCCATGCAGTTCTGTATGAACTTGTTCACCCTGTCCTGTCTGCCTTGAACTCTTAGGATGTGAGGGATTTTCTACCCTGTGTCTGTCAGTCGGTTAGTCAGGGTAATTGCTGGCCTGGGCTGGTCTCCATTGTCAATGCTTTATTCATTCAGCCACCCACACACTGTCAGTCACACACACCACTCACACTTGTTATGGGTAACGGTACTTGTCGTGGCCACACAACACACATCCGCGTATGCACGCACGCACGCACACACACACACACACACACACACACACACACACACACACACACCCACACACTGTCAGTCACACACACCACTCACACTTGTTATGGGTAACGGTACTTGTCGTGGCCACACAACACACATCCGCGTATGCACGCACGCACACACACACACACACACACACACACACACACACACACACACACACACACACACACACACACACACACACACACACACAGCTATGTCTTACTATACTTGTGTGGACCAACAATTGATTCCCATTCAAAACGTGAACCTTATCCCCTAAACCTAACCTTAACTCCTAACCCTAAACCTAACCACTAACCCTAATTCTTACTCAAACCCTAATCCTAACCCACATTTTGTTTTACAAATGACGACTGGCAAAATGTCCTCACTTCTCACAAATGTAGGTGGTTCACTATTCTTTTGAAGACTTCTGGTACTCACAAGTATAGTAAACGTGTACACACACACACACACACATAATGAATTGACACTGAAGTGAAGTCAGTCATTTTGTAGAGGAGTTTCTATACACCTACAGAATGTGTGTACTACATATTGCTCTAACCACAGTTTACTGTTGTGTAAACCTGCTATGCTATTAAGCAGAAAACAACATTCAGCACCACTCTGTCTTGGCTTCAACATCTGAACCCATTAAACTAATGTTAAACCCCCTAAAAGTGAACTGAAATAATTAGCACAGGCCCCATATCCATTCCAAAACCACACACACACACACACACACACACACACACACACACACACACACACACATACACATACACATACACATACACACAACCAATACTCACCCCCTCCACCCTCCTCTTTCTCTGTTTTTCTTTTGTCCTCATCCCTCCCTCCTCCCTTCCTCCCTCCTACTCCCTTACTCCCACCTCCTCCCTTCCTCCCTCCCTCCTGCCTTCCTCCCTCCTCCTTCCTTCCTCCCTCCACCTCCTCCCTTACTCCCTTCCTCCCTCCTCCTCTCTTACTCCCTCCTCCTCCCTTACTCCCTTCTCCCTACCTCCCTCCTCACCCCCCTGAGATAGCGGTGTGAAAAATCAAGTTTTCTCCCTGAGGTGGCTCTGGCAGGGATTCACATGCCTTTCATACACCCCCCCCCCCCCCCCCCACCACACACACACACGCACACACACACACACACACACACACTGGAACAGACCGGTTTCGGCCCAGCCTTTGATGTGCTTGCCATCTCATGCAGGTTGGCTTCCTTGGTTTATTGGTGTCTGTACATACGGCTCTGTGTGTGTGTGTGTGCGTGTGCGTGCGTGTGCGCGCGCATATGGCTCTGTGTGCGTTTATTTGGCATCGGCATATCCCGGCCACCAAATTCATAATAATAAATAAAAACAATAATTCTGATAATAATTACTGGTTGTTAAAGAGAGAAACTGACAACGGTTGGATAGTTGTGATGATTGTTCTGCAGCCAGAATAACTGGTTTGGGAGAGCAGCATCTATCAGGTGTGGTGTGTAGCATGTGTGTGAACATGGAAGAGGATGTGTGGGTTTGTGGCTGTGTGTGCATGGGCACATGTGTGTGTGTGTGTGTGTGTGTGTGGCCATTTGTGTAATTATTGATACGGTTCCAATAATTCACTTTTAAACTGAACTATCTGAGGATCAATCCCAAGGCTCAATGGAGGTGTGTGTGAGAGAGAGAGAGAGTGTGTGTGTGAGAGAGAGATTGTGTGTGTGTGTGAGAGAGATTGTGTGTGTGTGAGAGAGAGATTGTGTGTGTGTGATTGTGGTTATTAGTGTGTTCCAGTACAGGTTTTTGGAGATCTCACCTCCAGTTGGGCCATATGGTCCACAATACATCCCCACAAAGAATCCCTCTTTTGTTAGTTATACCAAGCCGGATGGCGATTTATTTAACCAACTGGATCTTCCCACAAAAGCATCCATCCTATATCCATCTCACGTCTTTGATATCAGATGGTTAAAAAAAAAATGTCTCAATTAACACATTTGCATTGGGTTGGTGTTGGTGATCCACTTCCAAACAGGTCAGAGACTCTGAGTTCGTCCCAAGTGGCACCCTGTTCCCTTTATAGTGCACTACATTTGACCGGGGTCCATAGGGGTCCTGGTCAGAAGTAGTGCACCTTAAAGGGAGTAGGGTTCCATTTGGGACGAGGCCTCCGTTTCCAACGCCTTGGTCTCTTCCCTCTAAAATGTTAATTAGCCTGTGCTTTGAGATATTTCCGCTCAGGGCTGGCCATATGGACCAAGCATATGTTCTGTATATACAGTACAATATATCATTCATACATGGCTCAGGGATGAACAGTGATAAGGGGAGATACATTTGGGACAGAACCGAAGGGGGGTTGGTTCAGTACAAAGGGAGACAGTATATTGTGGGGTCTGTGTTATCCCTCCCTTGACATGAGCATGGTATTGCTTCACCTTTATTCTATTGTGTAATGACAAGGTTTCTATGTGTTCCCCAATAGAAGGACGAGAAAGGTTTTCCTGTTGCAATCATTCTCCATCCAACTGCAGGACACCATCTTTCACCAGGCCTAGTAGCATCCTCACACACACACACACACACACACACACACACGCACACGCACACGCACACGCACACACATGCAAACAAACACACACACATGCAAACACACACACACACATGCAAACACACACACACACCAGTAAACGAGCCAGCAGCCAATTGGACCAGCCCATGTGCCCAGTGCCAACACGTAGCATTTTGGGTCTGGGCTTAGCCAATCAGAACAACTGACACTGTCTCTACCCGGGACGTCCAATCACAGAGGGCCTGTGCACCTGGTGATGCATTAGGGGCCGGTTACAGTGTTAACAGTGGGCTTCAGCTCAGACAGTCAGACCCCCAGACACACACACACACACACACACACACACACACACACACACACACACACACACAGGTGCTGTGGCTAAGGTCCATGAGGAGCACAGGCCAATAAGACCTGCTATCTAACACGTGTCCTGGCACTGGACTGGGTGGCAGCATCCCTTTCCCATCATGCATTGTGTTATCAGTGAGCCGCCTCTCCCTCCTTCTCCCTCTCCTTATCCCAGCTCAGTGTTCTCCGCTCTCACTCCCTCTCCCCCCCCCTCTCTCTCTCTCACTCCCTCTCCCCCTCTCTCTCTCTCTCCCCTTCTCTCTCAACAATGAGAACAGTGTGCCCACATTAAAAACGAGGGCCTCACCGTAAAAATAAGTTTATGTGCTAATAAAGATGATTAGAAATCACACAAGCCGCAAGAAATGAAAAAAAAAAAAAACGTTGTGGGCACAGATTATACCTCCAAAAAATGTAAGTAGGAGATAGAGAGTGAAAGAGAATATTTACATGTTAGTAGACGGTCTTATGCAGAGGAAGTTACAGGCACAATTAGGGTTAAGTGCCTTGCTCAAGGGCACATTGAAATATTTTTTTACCTAGTTGGCTCGGGGATTGGAACCAGCAACCTTTCGTTTACTGGCCCAACCAGTAGGCTACCTGCCGCCGAGCGAGAGAGTGGGATAGAGAGAGGAATAGAGAGAGGGAAAGGCGAGAGAGGGAATGGAGAGAGAGGGAATGGAGAGAGAGGGAATGGAGAGAGAGGGAATGGAGAGAGAGGGAATGGAGAAAGCGTTCATTCCGAGTGGAGGGATATGAATAGCCTTTGTTTTCACCACAACTCAGGGTTGTGTGGTCTGCCAACGTCTGGCTCTTATTATGGGCTTTGTGTCGGCACTGCAAGTGGTGCGCACGTGTGTGTGTGTGTGTGTAGTGTCAGAGGGCATGTACAAATGCATATATGTGTTAGTGATTATGTTTGCACTCGTGTGCTTATATTACATAAATATAATCTCAGTCTACCAGGTAGGCTGTGGATATATACAAGGGGGGTGGAGGCCAGGTTGGCAACAATGTGTGTGTTTCTTTCTGCTGGTCTATCTGGGAAAGTTGTGAAATTGAAAGAGGATTTCACAGAACTGTGCGGCTAGCTACCTGGCTGTGGGATTTGGTCTCCAGCTAAACTAAGTGGAGTGGAGTGGGTTAGCCTGATCCAATCAACCACAGCAGAACTGGAAAGAAATGGAGCTGTATCTCAC